>NW_027469092.1:1200000-1500000 GCF_051020765.1 Lasioglossum baleicum
GGTCTGACCGCGGGTGCACGAGGATTTGAGGAAGACACTCGAACGTTCCTTGCCGAATGTTCCTCACGCTTGGCGGCTGGAGTTTTAACGAGATCGTTGGTCATAGACGAAGGCATTGAAATAACCTCTGCTGCCAATTTATCGCGAGGCTCAGCCGTGGGCGCGCAAGGGTTCGAGAAGGGAACCCGAATGTTTCCTATCGTTATGGATTGATTCGCAAAGGAGATCTCGGCTCCTGTTCTGAAGAAGGGAGAACCGAGGATTCCGTCGATGATAATTGGGAAGTTTTCTTCCAAGACATGAAATTCGATAGGGTTTTGACCCTCTAAGTGTATTTTAATTTGACCGAGAGTTGGAATGGATCCCTCGGTTATTCCTTGGACTTCTATAGTGTTCGTATAATCTATAGGTAGATTTGGTTCTAGACTTGACGCACGAATTAAATTGATCTCCGAACCCGTGTCTAACAAAAATTCACACTTCTTTTGTAATTGAGGGGCGGAGATTTTTACGCGCGGGATTGGTGAGTCTGCAGCAAGATTTACTGCTGAGACGAATCGTCGGACTGGTCGTTCGTCCGGATAGCTGTTTGGGTGCGGGCTGTAGTTTGGGTTGAAGATGCGGCCTCCCGCCTTGGGTTGGCTTCGGTCGGGAGGCCGGACTCGTTTCCCGACCTCCTATTATTATTAAAAGCGCGCTTACGGCACTCGTGAATATCGTGCCCGGGGACTTTGCAGTAGTTGCAAAATTTGTTAGAGCTTGAAGGGCGATCTGTGCGACCATCGCGGTACGTGTTTTGGTCGCGAGGATTATTTTCCCATCGCCGTTGCGGCGTCGGGGAGCGATAAGAGTCCCGGTTTAAGTTTCTCGAGGACTGCTGAGACGAGTCCGGTCTGTTATCGCGGCGTTCTTGAGTTCGCTCTGGAATGTCACGAGCGGACTCGTACGTGGAACGCTGGCGATACGGCCGGTTATCAGAGAAGCTGACTCGTTTTTCTTCGCGGATCAGTTCTCGTCGACGAGTCTGGTCTGACTCATACTGCCTGTAAGCAGAGATGGCTGCTTCGAAAACAGTGGCAGGATTTCGCGAAGGGCAATGAAGCACTTCGGCACGCAGCTGGGGAAGGAGACCTCGTAGAAAACAATCTACTACGAAGCGATCTAGTTCTTCGTAATCAAGGCCAATGTCTGTGGCATCTTGAATCGCGGTTCGAAGGTCCTTAACGCGATTGATGAAGTCTAGGATGTGCTCGTTTGGAGCTTGGAGTACACTCGCGAGATCGCCACGGTACTGGTCAACGAATTTGTATGGGCCCAGTACTGTTCGTAATTTCTCGCATAGTGCAGAAACTGTGAATATGTGCTGGCCTTCTATAGCGGCATAAGCACGATCGTGGAGTTTATTGCAGAGCAATTTTGTGAGGGCACGCTCTGCAGTGGCCGGTACGGTGTCACGCGCGCGTTTGCATGCACGTATGAATTGTAGGACGGAAGGCGAAGTTCCGTCGAATCTAGGGACAAGCTCGGCGGCTTGTTTTAGAGCGAAATTACCAGTAGGTTCATACTGAGGGATTTCGCGTGGCTCTGGCGGTGAAGGTTCCCGCATATTAGAGACGTTACTAGGGCCTGGTGTAGGCGATTGTTGACGTAGGCTTTGACTCGTGATTTGGATGTTATGAAGCTCTTTTCGTATTTCATCGAGCATATTCTTTTGGTTTTGTGCGTCTTCTTCATATTTGAGACGCAATTTGGCAATAAAATCAGTTTCCTCTTTGAGATATTGCTCTCTACGGGCGAGGTCTTGCGCATAAAGGAGTAGCTCTTCCTCGGTCATTGGAGGAAGGTCTGCGTTAGGATCTGCTCGGAGATCCTTTTGAGATCGCGTGATTGGGCGAGACATTTTGAAAGATATGAATGGGATTTAAGAAATGTGAACTTCGCACTGACACGCGTCGGGCCTTATTAATGCAAATATCGGCGACCACTTCGATGTCCTACCGACTGCGCCAAATTTGTCACGTCCGTCACTGTGTTTTTGTTACAGGTACCAGGAGAGAGAAAAGAGAACAGTGACAGACGGACGGTTGAGATATTATGATTAAAATGAGGAGTGGTCTTTCGTGCCGAGACAGCCGCGGGCTGTCATATGCACTAGGACAACCGATATTGCTATGGATGCAGTCAAGAAAAGAACGTCCGACGCGGTTACAAGGAGTGTCCCGACAAGAATCGCGCGCGAGAGGATGCAACGAGAACGGTGAGTTTACAGGATTCAGCAATTATACAAGACATTATACGACTCACCGCAATGCTGTATTAACGCCTAATAATATTGTTGCAGCAGTAGGTGTCGTACATCGGGTCTTCTATACAGATGTCCTCGAGGTGGGGAAGATCTGGCAGAGTTGCTGCTGCTCGGTTCGGGACGACGTTAGTGGCCTTGGATGCTGGCCGCAAGATGACACGTTGATGAGCTGGCAGAGGAACGTCACGGATGATTCGGCAACGGACCCTGGGAACGATGATCGTGTCTCGGCTGTCGTCGTCGTCGGCTATGTCGATCACCTCTGGACAATCGACCGGATGCAGAACTGGCGTCGGAGCTCGCGAGAGGTCCGCGTGGTTGACCTCTTTAGGAGGGTTGCAAGGGCAACCGTATACAGAAACGTAATCGGACGCGTCACACGGAATGTGCTCGGTGGTTCCCAGAAGTTCGGTCCACTCGGTAGTGGCAATGATTTGATCGAGCACCGCTTTATTTCTTAACGCGCGTCTCAATTTAGCAAGTTGATACTTGCGTCCCGCTCGACGTGGGCGTCGCATGGGTAAGGAATAGTAATGATGGAATATAATGAAAATGAAACTCCATTTGTTATTAACCTTTTTGGTAGTTAACTCGCTTCACGTCTATAGTGGCGGCTCAGCGTTTCCACTGCGCACTTTAGACCAATTCTAGACGTGGCACGAGAACTTCTCTATGACTCGCTTCAAATTCCTTATTGGCGGCTCAGCGTTTCCACTGCGCACTTTAGACCAAGTCCGGATATGTCACGAGTTTGATATATTCGATGCAAGAACTGAATTGGAAGATGGTGTTGAACTAACACAAGAATAACAAGATCGAAGCACTGGTATAACAACGATATATTAAATAAGAACTGGTAAGTACACTGGTATACAATATGTAGTAATATTATAATAGGAGTAGTAATTGGATTAATGAATAATGGATATTGTAATATGTTATAGGAATAACGTATGAGAATTAGGACTTGAGTTGAGTTGAGTTAGAGTTGGAATTGGAATTGGAATTAGGAGTGAAGGATCGACACACTTCACTTTCGCGGAGCGAGACTGAACACGTCTGCTCTTGAAGTCGGAAGAAGCCGGACTGGCACGTCCGTGCGAGTCGCTCGCTTGGAGCGGACCGTTCGAGTCGCTGTCTGGAGGCGGACTGATGCAAGCGCCTGCTCTGCCTTGCCTCCTTCGGTCGGAGTGGGGATAGCTGACGCTGCAGTCTCTTTGTTCTTCAGTCGTCGGAGTGGGAGAACCGCTGACGCAGCAGCGTCTTCGCTCCCGGGGACTGCACGTGCATTTCTGCTGACGCTGCAGTCTCGTGGCTGTCCTATTGCCCTCTACGAGCGTGGGACTGCTGATGCAGCAGTCTTTGGACTTCTCGACGTTTCTAGAAGCTTCTGGATGCTTCCAGAGTGATGCAATACTTTATTGCATTATGTGTCGTGGTGATGGGTTGAAACTGAGGTAAGGTGTTGATCAAGGTGAAGTTATGGTGATGGGTAGAGACGGAGATAAGGATTAGAACAATACAATAATGAGATCTTAATACTATGCTCTTATGTCTAGGGGACGGTGTATGGATCTTATGCAGATCAGACCTTGTATACATAGTGTGTGTACAAGGCCAACGTCGTACATCGGACGACGTAACACCTCCCAACGCGGAAAAGAAATTTCTTACAAGGAAGAAATTTCTCGCTCAACACTCGATATCACACTCATTCATGCGACGCATCGTCCGGGGGTACTCCGCGCAGGGAGCACAGTTCTCGGCGAGTATTTCCTATATTTGTGCGAAACACTGGTCGCACTGAAATGTTATCGTTGTCGGCACGTGGGGCTGGGGCTGGTTTTGTGCAACTTATTTCGCTTTGTTCATTTTGCATAGTTGGGTTTTGGGTGGGTGGGGAATCACTGGTGTCACTGTCACTTTTGTCTTTTCTGATCTGCGTCCAGATGAGTGTCACGTTTCGCTGACGCGGGGTTTGCGTTGGATTATTCGGCGCACGCTTGAGTTTGTTTGCATGTACAATCTTAAAATAGTTCCCTACTTTAATTTTCACATTGTTTGAGTCTAAGATGTCGCAGATTTCATGTGGACCCGTATATTGCGCATCAAATTTGCCCTTGCAGGGTTCTTTGAGTAGGAATACCTGTTCTATATCTTCCGGTGGTCGAAGGAGATTTTGCCGATGCTGGGTTTCGAATTTCGCTCGCTTATTCTCATAGGGATATCCGTTATCGCGAGGGTACTCGGATTTACATTTCTTTCTTGTTGACGCGTATTTCGCTGTAGCGCAGAGATTAATTTTATCGTATTTGTTTCGCTTCGCATGGCAACGTGCAGATGGAAGTTGAAAGGAATCGAGTTTCTGTGGATCATCAAAGATATGATTTCGAAGTAAGTTATGAAGTTCTTTTACTTTGGAGACTTTGATATCCTTCTCTGGTTTAGAACTGTCGCTGGATTTATTGTGCAATATAGAACAGACCTGCTTACATATGGGTCTTGAAGATCTTTGATTGTCGTAGGAATGGAGTTGGTCTTGGAATTGATCGGGCTGGTTACCGGAGTTAGAATAAGGATCGGGCTGGTTACCGGAGTTAGTATGAGAATCGGGCTGGTTACCGGAGTTAGTATAAGAATCGGGCTGGTTACCGGAGTTAGTATAAGAATCGGGCTGGTTACCGGAGTTAGTATGAGAATCGGGCTGGTTACCGGAGTTAGTATAAGAATCGGGCTGGTTACCGGAGTTAGAAAGGTCGGGATGGTTACCGAATGCGTCGGGATGGTTCCCGGAATTAGTAAGGTCGGGATGGTTACCGAATGCGTCGGGATAGTACCCGGAATTAGAAAGGTCGGGATGGTTACCGAATGCGTCGGGATAGTACCCGGAATTAGAAAGGTCGGAAGAGTACGACTCGATTTCTTCCATCTCCAATGGGGGCAATCGAAATGAAACTCTTTCCGACGAGGTGTTAAAACACCGGAGGCTCGCTTTGCCTTTACGATTGGTGACGACGCAGTCACCCAGGAATACATCCGGCGCTACATTAACACGGCGGATATATCCCTGTTTAGGTCCTTCGACGTCGACCGCTATGCACGCAACGGTACGAGGTTCGAGGACGAATTCTTCGGATTTCGGAGGAGTCTTTGTTCGGACTCGATCCTCACGCTCCACGATCCGACTTCTCGCAGTGTACTCCGATATCTCTCGAGTCTCCTTCGATTCCGGCCGGCTTTTCACGGCGTTTTTCTCTAGGGAGTACTCGATCGAATCCCGAGGAGGCATTGAAATAACCTCCGTCACCGGGGCTCTGCAAGGTCTGACCGCGGGTGCACGAGGATTTGAGGAAGACACTCGAACGTTCCTTGCCGAATGTTCCTCACGCTTGGCGGCTGGAGTTTTAACGAGATCGTTGGTCATAGACGAAGGCATTGAAATAACCTCTGCTGCCAATTTATCGCGAGGCTCAGCCGTGGGCGCGCAAGGGTTCGAGAAGGGAACCCGAATGTTTCCTATCGTTATGTATTCATTCGCAAAGGAGATCTCGGCTCCTGTTCTGAAGAAGGGAGAACCGAGGATTCCGTCGATGTTAATTGGGAAGTTTTCTTCCAAGACATGAAATTCGATAGGGTTCTGACCCTGTAAGTGTATTTTAATTTGACCGAGAGTTGGAATGGATCCCTCAGTTATTCCTTGGACTTCTATAGTGTTCGTATGATCTATAGGTAGATTTGGTTCTAGACTTGACGCACGAATTAAATTGATCTCCGAACCCGTGTCTAACAAAAATTCACACTTCTTTTGTAATTGAGGGGCGGAGATTTTTACGCGCGGAATTGGTGAGTCTGCAGCAAGATTTACTGCTGAGACGAATCGTCGGACTGGTCGTTCGTCCGGATAGCTGTTTGGGTGCGGGCTGTAGTTTGGGTTGAAGATGCGGCCTCCCGCCTTGGGTTGGCTTCGGTCGGGAGGCCGGACTCGTTTCCCGACCTCCTATTATTATTAAAAGCGCGCTTACGGCACTCGTGAATATCGTGCCCGGGAACTTTGCAGTAGTTGCAAAATTTGTTAGGGCTTGAGGGGCGGTCTGTGCGACCATCGCGGTACGTGTTTTGGTCGCGAGGATTATTTTCCCATCGCCGTTGCGGCGTCGGGGAGCGATAAGAGTCCCGGTTTAAGTTTCTCGAGGACTGCTGAGACGAGTCCGGTCTGTTATCGCGGCGTTCTTGAGTTCGCTCTGGAATGTCACGAGCGGACTCGTACGTGGAACGCTGGCGATACGGCCGGTTATCAGAGAAGCTGACTCGTTTTTCTTCGCGGATCAGTTCTCGTCGACGAGTCTGGTCTGACTCATACTGCCTGTAAGCAGAGATGGCTGCTTCGAAAACAGTGGCAGGATTTCGCGAAGGGCAATGAAGCACTTCGGCACGCAGCTGGGGAAGGAGACCTCGTAGAAAACAATCTACTACGAAGCGATCCAGCTCTTCGTAATCAAGGCCAATATCTGTGGCATCTTGAATCGCGGTTCGAAGGTCTTTAACGCGATTGATGAAGTCTAAGATGTGCTCGTTTGGAGCTTGGAGTACACTCGCGAGATCGCCACGGTACTGGTCCACGAATTTGTATGGGCCCAGTACTGTACGTAACTTTTCGCATAGTGCAGAAATTGTGGATATGTGCTCGCCTTCTATAGCGGCATAAGCACGATCGTGGAGTTTATTGCAGAGCAATTTTGTGAGGGCACGCTCTGCAGTGGCCGGTACGGTGTCACGCGCGCGTTTGCATGCACGTATGAATTGTAGGACGGAAGACGAAGTTCCGTCGAATCTAGGGACAAGCTCGGCGGCTTGTTTTAGAGCGAAATTGCCAGTAGGTTCATACTGTGGGATTTCGCGTGGCTCTGGCGGTGAAGGTTCCCGCATATTAGAGACGTTACTAGGGCCTGGTGTAGGCGATTGTTGACGTAGGGTTTGACTCGTGATTTGGATGTTATGAAGCTCTTTTCGTATTTCGTCGAGCATATTCTTTTGGTTTTGTGCGTCTTCTTCATATTTGAGACGCAATTTGGCAATAAAATCAGTTTCCTCTTTGAGATATTGCTCTCTACGGGCGAGGTCTTGCGCATAAAGGAGTAGCTCTTCCTCGGTCATTGGAGGAAGGTCTGCGTTAGGATCTGCTCGGAGATCCTTTTGAGATCGCGTGATTGGGCGAGACATTTTGAAAGATATGAATGGGATTTAAGAAATGTGAACTTCGCACTGACACGCGTCGGGGCTTATTAATGCAAATATCGGCGACCACTTCGATGTCCTACCGACTGCGCCAAATTTGTCACGTCCGTCACTGTGTTTTTGTTACAGGTACCAGGAGAGAGAAAAGAGAACAGTGACAGACGGACGGTTGAGATATTATGATTAAAATGAGGAGTGGTCTTTCGTGCCGAGACAGCCGCGGGCTGTCATATGCACTAGGACAACCGATATTGCTATGGATGCAGTCAAGAAAAGAACGTCCGACGCGGTTACAAGGAGTGTCCCGACAAGAATCGCGCGCGAGAGGATGCAACGAGAACGGTGAGTTTACAGGATTCAGCAATTATACAAGACATTATACGACTCACCGCAATGCTGTATTAACGCCTAATAATATTGTTGCAGCAGTAGGTGTCGTACATCGGGTCTTCTATACAGATGTCCTCGAGGTGGGGAAGATCTGGCAGAGTTGCTGCTGCTCGGTTCGGGACGACGTTAGTGGCCTTGGATGCTGGCCGCAAGATGACACGTTGATGAGCTGGCAGAGGAACGTCACGGATGATTCGGCAACGGACCCTGGGAACGATGATCGTGTCTCGGCTGTCGTCGTCGTCGGCTATGTCGATCACCTCTGGACAATCGACCGGATGCAGAACTGGCGTCGGAGCTCGCGAGAGGTCCGCGTGGTTGACCTCTTTAGGAGGGTTGCAAGGGCAACCGTATACAGAAACGTAATCGGACGCGTCACACGGAATGTGCTCGGTGGTTCCCAGAAGTTCGGTCCACTCGGTAGTGGCAATGATTTGATCGAGCACCGCTTTATTTCTTAACGCGCGTCTCAATTTAGCAAGTTGATACTTGCGTCCCGCTCGACGTGGGCGTCGCATGGGTAAGGAATAGTAATGATGGAATATAATGAAAATGAAACTCCATTTGTTATTAACCTTTTTGGTAGTTAACTCGCTTCACGTCTATAGTGGCGGCTCAGCGTTTCCACTGCGCACTTTAGACCAATTCTAGACGTGGCACGAGAACTTCTCTATGACTCGCTTCAAATTCCTTATTGGCGGCTCAGCGTTTCCACTGCGCACTTTAGACCAAGTCCGGATATGTCACGAGTTTGATATATTCGATGCAAGAACTGAATTGGAAGATGGTGTTGAACTAACACAAGAATAACAAGATCGAAGCACTGGTATAACAACGATATATTAAATAAGAACTGGTAAGTACACTGGTATACAATATGTAGTAATATTATAATAGGAGTAGTAATTGGATTAATGAATAATGGATATTGTAATATGTTATAGGAATAACGTATGAGAATTAGGACTTGAGTTGAGTTGAGTTAGAGTTGGAATTGGAATTGGAATTAGGAGTGAAGGATCGACACACTTCACTTTCGCGGAGCGAGACTGAACACGTCTGCTCTTGAAGTCGGAAGAAGCCGGACTGGCACGTCCGTGCGAGTCGCTCGCTTGGAGCGGACCGTTCGAGTCGCTGTCTGGAGGCGGACTGATGCAAGCGCCTGCTCTGCCTTGCCTCCTTCGGTCGGAGTGGGGATAGCTGACGCTGCAGTCTCTTTGTTCTTCAGTCGTCGGAGTGGGAGAACCGCTGACGCAGCAGCGTCTTCGCTCCCGGGGACTGCACGTGCATTTCTGCTGACGCTGCAGTCTCGTGGCTGTCCTATTGCCCTCTACGAGCGTGGGACTGCTGATGCAGCAGTCTTTGGACTTCTCGACGTTTCTAGAAGCTTCTGGATGCTTCCAGAGTGATGCAATACTTTATTGCATTATGTGTCGTGGTGATGGGTTGAAACTGAGGTAAGGTGTTGATCAAGGTGAAGTTATGGTGATGGGTAGAGACGGAGATAAGGATTAGAACAATACAATAATGAGATCTTAATACTATGCTCTTATGTCTAGGGGACGGTGTATGGATCTTATGCAGATCAGACCTTGTATACATAGTGTGTGTACAAGGCCAACGTCGTACATCGGACGACGTAACATATCAACTTGCTAAATTGAGACGCGCGTTAAGAAATAAAGCGGTGCTCGATCAAATCATTGCCACTGTTACGTCGTCCGATGTACGACGTTGGCCTTGTACATACATTATGTATTCAAGGTCTGATCTGCATAAGATCCACACACCGTCCCCTAGACATAAGAGCATAATATTAAGATCTCATATATTCTATTGTTCTAATCCTTATCTCCGTCTCTACCCATCACCATAACTTCACCTTGATCAACACCTTACCTCAGTTTCAACCCATCACCACGACACATAATGCAATAAAGTATTGCATCACTCTAGAAGCATCTAGAAGCTTCTAGAAACGTCGAGAAGTCCAAAGACTGCTGCATCAGCAGTCCCACGCTCGTAGAGGGCAATAGGACAGCCACGAGACTGCAGCGTCAGCAGAAATGCACGTGCAGTCCCCGGGAGCGAAGACGCTGCTGCGTCAGCGGTTCTCCCACTCCGACGACTGAAGAACAAAGAGACTGCAGCGTCAGCTATCCCCACTCCGAACGAAGGAGGCAAGACAGAGCAGGCGCTTGCATCAGTCCGCCTTCAGACAGCGACTCGAACGGTCCGCTCCAAGCGAGCGACTCGCACGGACGTGCCAGTCCGGCTTCTTCCGACTTCAAGAGCAGACGTGTTCAGTCTAGCTCCGCGAAAGTGAAGTGTGTCGATCCTTCACTCCTAATTCCAATTCCAATTCCAACTCTAACTCAACTCAACTCAAGTCCTAATTCTCATACGTTATTCCTATAACATATTACAATATCCATTATTCATTAATCCAATTACTACACCTATTATAATACTACTTACATATTGTATACCAGTGTACTTACCAGTTCTTATTTAATATATCGTTGTTATACCAGTGCTTCGATCTTGTTATTCTTGTGTTAGTTCAACACCATCTTCCAATTCAGTTCTTGCATCGAATATATTAAACTCGTGACATATCCGGACTTGGTCTAAAGTGCGCAGTGGAAACGCTGAGCCGCCAATAAGGAATTTGAAGCGAGTCATAGAGAAGTTCTCGTGCCACGTCTAGAATTGGTCTAAAGTGCGCAGTGGAAACGCTGAGCCGCCACTATAGACGTGAAGCGAGTTAACTACCAAAAAGGTTAATAACAAGTGGAAGTTCATTTTCATTATATTATTAATATTCCATCATTACTATTCCTTACCCATGCGACGCCCACGTCGAGCGGGACGCAAGTATCAACTTGCTAAATTGAGACGCGCGTTGAGAAATAAAGCGGTGCTCGATCAAATCATCGCCACTACCGAGTGGACCGAACTTCTGGGAACCACCGAGCACATTCCGTGTGACGCGTCCGATTACGTTTCTGTATACGGTTGCCCTTGCAACCCTCCTAAAGAGGTCAACCACGCGGACCTCTCGCGAGCTCCGACGCCAGTTCTACATCCGGTCGATTGTCCAGAGGTGATCGACATAGCCGACGACGACGACAGCCGAGACACGATCATCGTTCCCAGGGTCCGTTGCCGAATCATCCGTGACGTTCCTCTGCCAGCTCATCAACGTGTCGTCTTGCGGCCAGCATCCAAGGCCACTAACGTCGTCCCGAACCGAGCAGCAGCAACTCTGCCAGATCTTCCCCACCTCGAGGACATCTGTATAGAAGATCCGATGTACGACACCTACTGTCAGTACCGCCAGTTCCTGCTGCAACAATATTATTAGGCGTTAATACAACATTGCGGTGAGTCGTATAATATCTTGTATAATTGTTGAATCCTGTAAACTCACCGTTCTCGTTGCATCCTCTCGCGCGCGATTCTTGTCGGGACACTCCTTGTAACCGCGTCGGACGTTCTTTTCTTGACTGCATCCATAGCAATATCGGTTGTCCTAGTGCATATGACAGCCCGCGGCTGTCTCGGCACGAAAGACCACTCCTCATTTTAATCATAATATCTCAACCGTCCGTCTGTCACTGTTCTCTTTTCTCTCTCCTGGTACCTGTAACAAAAACACAGTGACGGACGTGACAAATTTGGCGCAGTCGGTAGGACATCGAAGTGGTCGCCGATATTTGCATTAATAAGGCCCGACGCGTGTCAGTGCGAAGTTCACATTTCTTAAATCCCATTCATATCTTTCAAAATGTCTCGCCCAATCACGCGATCTCAAAAGGATCTCCGAGCAGATCCTAACGCAGACCTTCCTCCAATGACCGAGGAAGAGCTACTCCTTTATGCGCAAGACCTCGCCCGTAGAGAGCAATATCTCAAAGAGGAAACTGATTTTATTGCCAAATTGCGTCTCAAATATGAAGAAGACGCACAAAACCAAAAGAATATGCTCGATGAAATACGAAAAGAGCTTCATAACATCCAAATCACGAGTCAAAGCCTACGTCAACAATCGCCTACACCAGGCCCTAGTAACGTCTCTAATATGCGGGAACCTTCACCGCCAGAGCCACGCGAAATCCCTCAGTATGAACCTACTGGTAATTTCGCTCTAAAACAAGCCGCCGAGCTTGTCCCTAGATTCGACGGAACTTCGCCTTCCGTCCTACAATTCATACGTGCATGCAAACGCGCGCGTGACACCGTACCGGCCACTGCAGAGCGTGCCCTCACAAAATTGCTCTGCAATAAACTCCACGATCGTGCTTATGCCGCTATAGAAGGCCAGCACATATTCACAGTTTCTGCACTATGCGAGAAATTACGAACAGTACTGGGCCCATACAAATTCGTTGACCAGTACCGTGGCGATCTCGCGAGTGTACTCCAAGCTCCAAACGAGCACATCCTAGACTTCATCAATCGCGTTAAGGACCTTCGAACCGCGATTCAAGATGCCACAGACATTGGCCTTGATTACGAAGAACTAGATCGCTTCGTAGTAGATTGTTTTCTACGAGGTCTCCTTCCCCAGCTGCGTGCCGAAGTGCTTCATTGCCCTTCGCGAAATCCTGCCACTGTTTTCGAAGCAGCCATCTCTGCTTACAGGCAGTATGAGTCAGACCAGACTCGTCGACGAGAACTGACCCGCGAAGAAAAACGAGTCAGCTTCTCTGATAACCGGCCGTATCGCCCGCGTTCCACGTACGAGTCCCCTCGTGACATTCCAGAGCGAACTCAAGAACGCCGCGATAACAGACCGGACTCGTCTCAGCAGTCCTCGAGAAACTCAAACCGGGACTCTTATCGCTCCCCGACGCCGCAACGGCGATGGGAAAATAATCCTCGCGACCAAAACACGTACCGCGATGGTCGCACAGATCGCCCTTCAAGCTCTAACAAATTTTGCAACTACTGCAAAGTCCCCGGGCACGATATTCACGAGTGCCGTAAGCGCGCTTTTAATAATAATAGGAGGTCGGGAAACGAGTCCGGCCTCCCGACCGAAGCCAACCCAAGGCGGGAGGCCGCATCTTCAACCCAAACTACAGCCCGCACCCAAACAGCTATCCGGACGAACGACCAGTCCGACGATTCGTCTCAGCAGTAAATCTTGCTGCAGACTCACCAATCCCGCGCGTAAAAATCTCCGCCCCTCAATTACAAAAGAAGTGTGAATTTTTGTTAGACACGGGTTCGGAGATCAATTTAATTCGTGCGTCAAGTCTAGAACCAAATCTACCTATAGATTATACGAACACTATAGAAGTCCAAGGAATAACCGAGGGATCCATTCCAACTCTCGGTCAAATTAAAATACACTTAGAGGGTCAAAACCCTATCGAATTTCATGTCTTGGAAGAAAACTTCCCAATTATCATCGACGGAATCCTCGGTTCTCCCTTCTTCAGAACAGGAGCCGAGATCTCCTTTGCGAATCAATCCATAACGATAGGAAACATTCGGGTTCCCTTCTCGAACCCTTGCGCGCCCACGGCTGAGCCTCGCGATAAATTGGCAGCAGAGGTTATTTCAATGCCTTCGTCTATGACCAACGATCTCGTTAAAACTCCAGCCGCCAAGCGTGAGGAACATTCGGCAAGGAACGTTCGAGTGTCTTCCTCAAATCCTCGTGCACCCGCGGTCAGACCTTGCAGAGCTCCGGTGACGGAGGTTATTTCAATGCCTCCTCGGGATTCGATCGAGTGGTCCCTAGAGAAAAACGCCGTGAAAAGCCGGCCGGAATCGAAGGAGACTCGAGAGATATCGGAGTACACTGCGAGAAGTCGGATCGTGGAGCGTGAGGATCGAGTCCGAACAAAGACTCCTCCGAACTCCGAAGAATTCGTCCTCGAACCTCGTACCGTTGCGTGCATAGCGGTCGACGTCGAAGGACCTAAACAGGGATATATCCGCCGTGTTAATGTAGCGCCGGATGTATTCCTGGGTGACTGCGTCGTCACCAATCGTAAAGGCAAAGCGAGCCTCCGGTGTTTTAACACCTCGTCGGAAAGAGTTTCATTTCGATTGCCCCCATTGGAGATGGAAGAAATCGAGTCGTACTCTTCCGATTCTTATACTACTTCCGGGTATCATCCCGACGCATTCGGTAACCATCCCGACCTTTCTAATTCCGGGTATCATCCTGACGCATTCGGTAACCATCCCGACCTTTCTAATTCCGGGAACCATCCCGACGCATTCGGTAACCATCCCGACCTTTCTAATTCCGGGTACTATCCCGACGAATTCGGTAACCATCCCGACCATTCTAATTCCGGGAACTATCCCGACGCATTCGGTAACCATCCCGACCTTACTAATTCCGGGAACCACCCCGACGCATTCGGTAACCATCCCGACCTTACTAACTCCGGTAACCAGCCCGATTCTCATACTAACTCCGGTAACCAGCCCGATTCTCATACTAACTCCGGTAACCAGCCCGATTCTCATACTAACTCCGGTAACCAGCCCGATTCTTATACTAACTCCGGTAACCAGCCCGATCAATTCCAAGACCAACTCCATTCCTACGACAATCAAAGATCTTCAAGACCCATATGTAAGCAGGTCTGTTCTATATTGCACAATAAACCCAGTGACAGTTCTAAACCAGAGAAGGATATCAAAGCCTCCAGAGTAAAAGAACTTCATAACTTACTTCACAATCATATCTTTGATGATCCACAGAAACTCGATTCCTTTCAACTTCCATCTGCACGTTGCCATGCGAAGCGAAACGAATACGATAAAATTAATCTCTGCGGTACAGCGAAATACGCGTCAGCAAGAAAGCAATATAAATCAGAGTACCCTCGCGATAAAGGATATCCCTATGAGAATAAGCGAGCGAAATTCGAAGCCCAGCATCGGCAAAATCTCCTTCGACCACCGGAAGATATAGAACAGGTATTCCTACTCAAAGAACCCTGCAAGGGCAAATTCGATGCGCAATATACGGGTCCTCACGAAATTTGCGACATCTTAGACTCAAACAATGTGAAAATTAAAGTAGGGAACCATTTTAAGATTGTACATGCAAACAAACTCAAGCGTGCGCCGAATAATCCAACGCAAACCCCGCGTCAGCGAAACGTGACACTCATCTGGACGCAGATAAGAAAAGACAAAAGTGAAAGTGTTAGTGAACAAAGTGATTCCCCACCCACCCTAAACCCCGAGAAAAGACAGTCGAAAAATGGACATTGCGAATACGACTTGTCGGACATTACAAAATCAGCCCCAGCCCCACGTGCCGACACCGACAACATTTCAGTGCGACCAGTGTTTCGTACAAATATAGGAAATACTCGCCGAGAACTGTGCTCCCTGCGCGGAGTACCTCCGGACGATGCGTCGCATGAATGAGTGTGTGATCGGGTGTTGAGCGAGAAATTTCTTCCTTTGTAAGAAATTTCTTTTCCGCGTTGGGAGGTGTTACGTCGTCCGATGTACGACGTTGGCCTTGTACATACATTATGTATTCAAGGTCTGATCTGCATAAGATCCACACACCGTCCCCTAGACATAAGAGCATAATATTAAGATCTCATATATTCTATTGTTCTAATCCTTATCTCCGTCTCTACCCATCACCATAACTTCACCTTGATCAACACCTTACCTCAGTTTCAACCCATCACCACGACACATAATGCAATAAAGTATTGCATCACTCTAGAAGCATCTAGAAGCTTCTAGAAACGTCGAGAAGTCCAAAGACTGCTGCATCAGCAGTCCCACGCTCGTAGAGGGCAATAGGACAGCCACGAGACTGCAGCGTCAGCAGAAATGCACGTGCAGTCCCCGGGAGCGAAGACGCTGCTGCGTCAGCGGTTCTCCCACTCCGACGACTGAAGAACAAAGAGACTGCAGCGTCAGCTATCCCCACTCCGAACGAAGGAGGCAAGGCAGAGCGGACGCTTGCATCAGTCCGCCTTCAGACAGCGACTCGAACGGTCCGCTCCAAGCGAGCGACTCGCACGGACGTGCCAGTCCGGCTTCTTCCGACTTCAAGAGCAGACGTGTTCAGTCTAGCTCCGCGATAGTGAAGTGTGTCGATCCTTCACTCCTAATTCCAATTCCAATTCCAACTCTAACTCAACTCAACTCAAGTCCTAATTCTCATACGTTATTCCTATAACATATTACAATATCCATTATTCATTAATCCAATTACTACACCTATTATAATACTACTTACATATTGTATACCAGTGTACTTACCAGTTCTTATTTAATATATCGTTGTTATACCAGTGCTTCGATCTTGTTATTCTTGTGTTAGTTCAACACCATCTTCCAATTCAGTTCTTGCATCGAATATATTAAACTCGTGACATATCCGGACTTGGTCTAAAGTGCGCAGTGGAAACGCTGAGCCGCCAATAAGGAATTTGAAGCGAGTCATAGAGAAGTTCTCGTGCCACGTCTAGAATTGGTCTAAAGTGCGCAGTGGAAACGCTGAGCCGCCACTATAGACGTGAAGCGAGTTAACTACCAAAAAGGTTAATAACAAGTGGAAGTTCATTTTCATTATATTATTAATATTCCATCATTACTATTCCTTACCCATGCGACGCCCACGTCGAGCGGGACGCAAGTATCAACTTGCTAAATTGAGACGCGCGTTGAGAAATAAAGCGGTGCTCGATCAAATCATCGCCACTACCGAGTGGACCGAACTTCTGGGAACCACCGAGCACATTCCGTGTGACGCGTCCGATTACGTTTCTGT
Organism: Lasioglossum baleicum; assembly: GCF_051020765.1. Taxonomy (NCBI): domain Eukaryota; kingdom Metazoa; phylum Arthropoda; class Insecta; order Hymenoptera; family Halictidae; genus Lasioglossum; species Lasioglossum baleicum. The sequence continues at coordinate 1,216,710 of NW_027469092.1, forward strand.
ATACGGTTGCCCTTGCAACCCTCCTAAAGAGGTCAACCACGCGGACCTCTCGCGAGCTCCGACGCCAGTTCTACATCCGGTCGATTGTCCAGAGGTGATCGACATAGCCGACGACGACGACAGCCGAGACACGATCATCGTTCCCAGGGTCCGTTGCCGAATCATCCGTGACGTTCCTCTGCCAGCTCATCAACGTGTCGTCTTGCGGCCAGCATCCAAGGCCACTAACGTCGTCCCGAACCGAGCAGCAGCAACTCTGCCAGATCTTCCCCACCTCGAGGACATCTGTATAGAAGATCCGATGTACGACACCTACTGTCAGTACCGCCAGTTCCTGCTGCAACAATATTATTAGGCGTTAATACAACATTGCGGTGAGTCGTATAATATCTTGTATAATTGTTGAATCCTGTAAACTCACCGTTCTCGTTGCATCCTCTCGCGCGCGATTCTTGTCGGGACACTCCTTGTAACCGCGTCGGACGTTCTTTTCTTGACTGCATCCATAGCAATATCGGTTGTCCTAGTGCATATGACAGCCCGCGGCTGTCTCGGCACGAAAGACCACTCCTCATTTTAATCATAATATCTCAACCGTCCGTCTGTCACTGTTCTCTTTTCTCTCTCCTGGTACCTGTAACAAAAACACAGTGACGGACGTGACACCACTACCGAGTGGACAGAACTTCTGGGAACTACCGAGCACATTCCGTGTGACGCGTCCGATTACGTTTCTGTATACGGTTGCCCTTGCAACCCTCCTAAAGAGGTCAACCACGCGGACCTCTCGCGAGCTCCGACGCCAGTTCTGCATCCGGTCGATCGTCCTGAGGTAATCGACATAGCCGACGACGACGACAGCCGAGACACGATCATCGTTCCCAGGGTCCGTTGCCGAATCATCCGTGACGTCCCTCTGCCAACTCATCAACGTGTCGTCTTGCGGCCAGCATCCAAGGCCACTAACGTCGTCCCGAACCGAGCAGCAGCAACTCTGCCAGATCTTCCCACCTCGAGGGCTTCTGTATAGAAGACCCGATGTACGACACCTACTGCCAGTACCGCCAGTTCCTGCTGCAACAATATTATTAGGCGTTAATACAGCATTGCGGTGAGTCGTATAATGTCTTGTATAATTGCTGAATCCTGTAAACTCACCGTTCTCGTTGCATCATCTCGCGCGTGATTCTTGTCGGGACACTTCTTGTAACCGCGTCGGACGTTCTCTTCTTGACTGCATCATAGCAATATCGGTTGTCCTAGTGCATATGACAGCCCGCGGCTGTCTCGGCACGAAAGACCACTCCTCATTTTAATCTTCATATCTCAACCGTCCGTCTGTCACTGTTCTCTTTTCTCTCTCCTGGTACCTGTAACAAAAACACAGTGACGGACGTGACACTGCATAAGATCCACACACCGTCCCCTAGACATAAGAGCATAGTATTAAGATCTCATTATTCTATTGTTCTAATCCTTATCTCCGTCTCTACCCATCACCATAACTTCTCCTTGATCAACACCTTACCTCAGTTTCAACCCATCACCACGACACATAATGCAATAAAGTATTGCATCACTCTGGAAGCATCTAGAAGCTTCTAGAAACGTCGAGAAGTCCAAAGACTGCTGCATCAGCAGTCCCACGCTCGTAGAGGGCAATAGGACAGCCACGAGACTGCAGCGTCAGCAGAAATGCACGTGCAGTCCCCGGGAGCGAAGACGCTGCTGCGTCAGCGGTTCTCCCACTCCGACGACTGAAGAACAAAGAGACTGCAGCGTCAGCTATCCCCACTCCGACCGAAGGAGGCAAGGCAGAGCGGACGCTTGCATCAGTCCGCCTCCAGACAGCGACTCGAACGGTCCGCTCCAAGCGAGCGACTCGCACGGACGTGCCAGTCCGGCTTCTTCCGACTTCAAGAGCAGACGTGTTCAGTCTAGCTCCGCGAAAGTGAAGTGTGTCGATCCTTCACTCCTAATTCCAATTCCAATTCCAACTCTAACTCAACTCAACTCAAGTCCTAATTCTCATACGTTATTCCTATAACATATTACAATATCCATTATTCATTAATCCAATTACTACTCCTATTATAATACTACTTACATATTGTATACCAGTGTACTTACCAGTTCTTATTTAATATATCGTTGTTATACCAGTGCTTCGATCTTGTTATTCTTGTGTTAGTTCAACACCATCTTCCAATTCAGTTCTTGCATCGAATATATTAAACTCGTGACATATCCGGACTTGGTCTAAAGTGCGCAGTGGAAACGCTGAGCCGCCAATAAGGAATTTGAAGCGAGTCATAGAGAAGTTCTCGTGCCACGTCTAGAATTGGTCTAAAGTGCGCAGTGGAAACGCTGAGCCGCCACTATAGACGTGAAGCGAGTTAACTACCAAAAAGGTTAATAACAAGTGGAAGTTCATTTTCATTATATTATTAATATTCCATCATTACTATTCCTTACCCATGCGACGCCCACGTCGAGCGGGACGCAAGTATCAACTTGCTAAATTGAGACGCGCGTTGAGAAATAAAGCGGTGCTCGATCAAATCATTGCCACTACCGAGTGGACAGAACTTCTGGGAACCACCGAGCACATTCCGTGTGACGCGTCCGATTACGTTTCTGTATACGGTTGCCCTTGCAACCCTCCTAAAGAGGTCAACCACGCGGACCTCTCGCGAGCTCCGACGCCAGTTCTACATCCGGTCGATTGTCCAGAGGTGATCGACATAGCCGACGACGACGACAGCCGAGACACGATCATCGTTCCCAGGGTCCGTTGCCGAATCATCCGTGACGTTCCTCTGCCAGCTCATCAACGTGTCGTCTTGCGGCCAGCATCCAAGGCCACTAACGTCGTCCCGAACCGAGCAGCAGCAACTTTGCCAGATCTTCCCCACCTCGAGGACATCTGTATAGAAGATCCGATGTACGACACCTACTGTCAGTACCGCCAGTTCCTGCTGCAACAATATTATTAGGCGTTAATACAACATTGCGGTGAGTCGTATAATATCTTGTATAATTGTTGAATCCTGTAAACTCACCGTTCTCGTTGCATCCTCTCGCGCGCGATTCTTGTCGGGACACTCCTTGTAACCGCGTCGGACGTTCTTTTCTTGACTGCATCCATAGCAATATCGGTTGTCCTAGTGCATATGACAGCCCGCGGCTGTCTCGGCACGAAAGACCACTCCTCATTTTAATCATAATATCTCAACCGTCCGTCTGTCACTGTTCTCTTTTCTCTCTCCTGGTACCTGTAACAAAAACACAGTGACGGACGTGACAAGCGAGCCTCCGGTGTTTTAACACCTCGTCGGAAAGAGTTTCATTTCGATTGCCCCCATTGGAGATGGAAGAAATCGAGTCGTACTCTTCCGACCTTTCTAATTCCGGGAATCATCCCGACGCATTCGGTAACCATCCCGACCTTTCTAATTCCGGGAACCATCCCGACGTATTCGGTAACCATCCCGACCTTTCTAATTCCGGGTATCGTCCCGACGTATTCGGTAACCATCCCGACCTTTCTAACTCCGGTAACCAGCCCGATTCTTATACTAACTCCGGTAACCAGCCCGATCATTATACTAACTCCGGTAACCAGCCCGATTCTTATACTAACTCCGGTAACCAGCCCGATCCTTATACTAACTCCGGTAACCAGCCCGATTCTCATACTAACTCCGGTAACCAGCCCGATCCTTATTCTAACTCCGGTAACCAGCCCGATCAATTCCAAGACCAACTCCATTCCTACGACAATCAAAGATCTTCAAGACCCATATGTAAGCAGGTCTGTTCCATATTGCACAATAAATCCAGCGACAGTTCTAAACCAGAGAAGGATATCAAAGCCTCCAGAGTAAAAGAACTTCATAACTTACTTCAAAATCATATCTTTGATGATCCACAGAAACTCGATTCCTTTCAACTTCCATCTGCACGTTGCCATGCGAAGCGAAACGAATACGATAAAATTAATCTCTGCGCTACAGCGAAATACGCGTCAGCAAGAAAGCAATATAAATCCGAGTACCCTCGCGATAACGGATATTCCTATGAGAATAAGCGAGCGAAATTCGAAGCCCAGCATCGGCAAAATCTCCTTCGACCACCGGAAGATATAGAACAGGTATTCCTACTCAAAGAACCCTGCAAGGGCAAATTCGATGCGCAATATACGGGTCCTCACGAAATTTGCGACATCTTAGACTCAAACAATGTGAAAATTAAAGTAGGGAACCATTTTAAGATTGTACATGCAAACAAACTCAAGCGTGCGCCGAATAATCCAACGCAAACCCCGCGTCAGCGAAACGTGACACTCATCTGGACGCAGATAAGAAAAGACAAAAGTGAAAGTGTTAGTGAACAAAGTGATTCCCCACCCACCCTAAACCCCGAGAAAAGACAGTCGAAAAATGAACATTGCGAATACGACTTGTCGGACATTACAAAACCAGCCCCAACCCCACGTGCCGACACCGACAACATTTCAGTGTTACGTCGTTCGATGTACGACGTTGGCCTTGTACACACACTATGTATACAAGGTCTGATCTGCATAAGATCCATACACCGTCCCCTAGACATAAGAGCATAGTATTAAGATCTCATTATTGTATTAATCCTTATCTCCGTCTCTACCCATCACCATAACTTCACGTTGATCAACACCTTACCTCAGTTTCAACCCATCACCACGACACATAATGCAATAAAGTATTGCATCACTCTGGAAGCATCTAGAAGCTTCTAGAAACGTCGAGAAGTCCAAAGACTGCTGCATCAGCAGTCCCACGCTCGTAGAGGGCAATAGGACAGCCACGAGACTGCAGCGTCAGCAGAAATGCACGTGCAGTCCCCGGGAGCAAAGACGCTGCTGCGTCAGCGGTTCTCCCACTCCGACGACTGAAGAACAAAGAGACTGCAGCGTCAGCTATCCCCACTCCGACCGAAGGAGGCAAGGCAAAGCGGACGCTTGCATCAGTCCGCCTTCAGCCAGCGACTCGCACAGACGTGCCAACCTGGCCTCAGCCGCCAGTCCGGCTTCTTCCGACTTCAAGAGCAGACGTGTTCAGTCTAGCTCCGCGAAAGTGAAGTGTGTCGATCCTTCACTCCTAATTCCAATTCCAATTCCAATTCTAACTCTAACTCAACTCAACTCAACTCCTAATTCTCATACATTATTCCTACAACATATTACTATATCCATTATTCATTAATCCAATTACTACTCCTATTATAATACTATCTACATATTGTATACCAGTGTACTTACCAGTTCTTATTTAATATATCGTTGTTATACCAGTGCTTCGATCTTGTTATTCTTGTGTTAGTTCAACACCATCTTCCAATTCAGTTATTGCATCGAATATATTAAACTCGTGACATATCCGGACTTGGTCTAAAGTGCGCAGTGGAAACGCTGAGCCGCCAATAAGGAATTTGAAGCGAGTCATAGAGAAGTTCTCGTGCCACGTCTAGAATTGGCCTAAAGTGCGCAGTGGAAACGCTGAGCCGCCACTATAGACGTGAAGCGAGTTAACTACCAAAAAGGTTAATAACAAGTGGAAGTTCATTTTCATTATATTATTAATATTCCATCATTACTATTCCTTACCCATGCGACGCCCACGTCGAGCGGGACGCAAGTATCAACTTGCTAAATTGAGACGCGCGTTGAGAAATAAAGCGGTGCTCGATCAAATCATTGCCACTACCGAGTGGACCGAACTTCTGGGAACCACCGAGCACATTCCGTGTGACGCGTCCGATTACGTTTCTGTATACGGTTGCCCTTGCAACCCTCCTAAAGAGGTCAACCACGCGGACCTCTCGCGAGCTCCGACGCCAGTTCTACATCCGGTCGATTGTCCAGAGGTGATCGACATAGCCGACGACGACGACAGCCGAGACACGATCATCGTACCCAGGGTTCGTTGCCGAATCATCCGTGACGTTCCTCTGCCAGCTCATCAACGTGTCATCTTGCGGCCAGCATCCAAGGCCACTAATGTCGTCCCGAACCGAGCAGCAGCAACTCTGCCAGATCTTCCCCACCTCGAGGACATCTGTATAGAGGACCCGATGTACGACACCTACCGCCAGTACCGTCAGTTCCTGCTGCAACAATATTATTAGGCGTTAATACAGCATTGCGGTGAGTCGTATAATATCTTGTATAATTGTTGAATCCTGTAAACTCACCGTTCTCGTTGCATCATCTCGCGCGTGATTCTTGTCGGGACACTTCTTGTAACCGCGTCGGACGTTCTTTTCTTGACTGCATCCATAGCAATATCGGTTGTCCTAGTGCATATGACAGCCCGCGGCTGTCTCGGCACGAAAGACCACTCCTCATTTTAATCATAATATCTCAACTGTCCGTCTGTCACTGTTCTCTTTTCTCTCTCCTGGTACCTGTAACAAAAACACAGTGACGGACGTGACAAATTTGGCGCAGTCGGTAGGACATCGAAGTGGTCGCCGATATTTGCATTAATAAGCCCCGACGCGTGTCAGTACGAAGTTCACATTTCTTAAATCCCATTCATATCTTTCAAAATGTCTCGCCCAATCACGCGATCTCAAAAGGATCTCCGAGCAGATCCTAACGCAGACCTTCCTCCAATGACCGAGGAAGAGTTACTCCTTTACGCGCAAGACCTCGCCCGTAGAGAGCAATATCTCAAAGAAGAAACTGATTTTATTGCCAAATTGCGTCTCAAATATGAAGAAGACGCACAAAACCAAAAGAATATGCTCGACGAAATACGAAAAGAGCTTCATAACATCCAAATCACGAGTCAAAGCCTACGTCAACAATCGCCTACACCAGGCCCTAGTAACGTCTCTAATATGCGGGAACCTTCACCGCCAGAGCCACGCGAAATCCCACAGTATGAACCTACTGGCAATTTCGCTCTAAAACAAGCCGCCGAGCTTGTCCCTAGATTCGACGGAACTTCGTCTTCCGTCCTACAATTCATACGTGCATGCAAACGCGCGCGTGACACCGTACCGGCCACTGCAGAGCGTGCCCTCACGAAATTGCTCTGCAATAAACTCCACGATCGTGCTTATGCCGCTATAGAAGGCCAGCACATATTCACAATTTCTGCACTATGCGAGAAATTACGAACAGTACTGGGCCCATACAAATTCGTTGACCAGTACCGTGGCGATCTCGCGAGTGTACTCCAAGCTCCAAACGAGCACATCCTAGACTTCATCAATCGCGTTAAAGACCTTCGAACCGCGATTCAAGATGCCACAGACATTGGCCTTGATTACGAAGAACTAGATCGCTTCGTAGTAGATTGTTTTCTACGAGGTCTCCTTCCCCAGCTGCGTGCCGAAGTTCTTCATTGCCCTTCGCGAAATCCTGCCACTGTTTTCGAAGCAGCCATCTCTGCTTACAGGCAGTATGAGTCAGACCAGACTCGTCGACGAGAACTGATCCGCGAAGAAAAACGAGTCAGCTTCTCTGATAACCGGCCGTATCGCCCGCGTTCCACGAATGAATCCGCTCGTGATATCCCAGAACGAACTCAAGAACGCCGCGATAACAGACCGGACTCGTCTCAGCAGTCCTCAAGAAACTCAAACCGGGACTCTTATCGCTCCCCGACGCCGCAACGGCGATGGGAAAATAATCCTCGCGACCAAAACACGTACCGCGATGGTCGCACAGATCGCCCCTCAAGCCCTAACAAATTTTGCAACTATTGCAAAGTCCCCGGGCACGATATTCACGAGTGCCGTAAGCGCGCTTTTAATAATAATAGGAGGTCGGGAAACGAGTCCGGCCTCCCGACCGAAGCCAACCCCAGGCGGGAGGCCGCATCTTCAACCCAAACTACAGCCCGCACCCAAACGGCTATCCGGACGAACGACCAGTCCGACGATTCGTCTCAGCAGTAAATCTTGCTGCAGACTCACCAATTCCGCGCGTAAAAATCTCCGTCCCTCAATTACAAAAGAAGTGTGAATTTTTGTTAGACACGGGTTCGGAGATCAATTTAATTCGTGCGTCAAGTCTAGAACCAAATCTACCTATAGATCATACGAACACTATAGAAGTCCAAGGAATAACCGAGGGATCCATTCCAACTCTCGGTCAAATTAAAATACACTTACAGGGTCAAAACCCTATTGAATTTCATGTCTTGGAAGAAAACTTCCCAATTAACATCGACGGAATCCTCGGTTCTCCCTTCTTCAGAACAGGAGCCGAGATCTCCTTTGCGAATGAATACATTATGATAGGAAACATTCGGGTTCCCTTCTCGAACCCTTGCGCGCCCACGGCTGAGCCTCGCGATAAATTGGCAGCAGAGGTTATTTCAATGCCTTCGTCTATGACCAATGATCTCGTTAAAACTTCAGCCGCCGAGCGTGAGGAACATTCGGCAAGGAACGTTCGAGTGTTTTCCTCAAATCCTCGTGCACCCGCGGTCAGACCTTGCAGAGCTCCGGTGACGGAGGTTATTTCAATGCCTCCTCGGGATTCGATCGAGTACTCCCTAGAGAAAAACGCCGTGAAAAGCCGGCCGGAATCGAAGGAGACTCGAGAGATATCGGAGTACACTGCGAGAAGTCGGATCGTGGAGCGTGAGGATCGAGTCCGAACAAAGACTCCTCCGAAAACCGAAGAATTCGTCCTCGAACCTCGTACCGTTGCGTGCATAGCGGTCGACGTCGAAGGACCCAAACAGGGATATATCCGCCGTGTTAATGTAGCGCCGGATGTATTCCTGGGTGACTGCGTCGTCACCAATCGTAAAGGCAAAGCGAGCCTCCGGTGTTTTAACACCTCGTCGGAAAGAGTTTCATTTCGATTGCCCCCATTGGAGATGGAAGAAATCGAGTCGTACTCTTCCGATTCTTATACTACTTCCGGGTATCATCCCGACGCATTCGGTAACCATCCCGACCTTTCCAATTCCGGGTATCATCCCGACGCATTCGGTAACCATCCCGACCTTTCTACTTCCGGGTATCATCCCGACGTATTCGGTAACCATCCCGACCTTTCTAATTCCGGGTATCATCCCTACGTATTCGGTAACCATCCCGACCTTACTAATTCCGGGTATCATCCCGACGCATTCGGTAACCATCCCGACCATTCTACTTCCGGGTATCATCCCGACGCATTCGGTAACCATCCCGACATTACTAACTCCGGTAACCAGCCCGATTCTTATACTAACTCCGGTAACCAGCCCGATCATTATACTAACTCCGGTAACCAGCCCGATTCTCATACTAACTCCGGTAACCAGCCCGATTCTCATACTAACTCCGGTAACCAGCCCGATCTTTATACTAACTCCGGTAACCAGCCCGACTTTTATACTAACTCCGGTAACCAGCCCGATCAATTCCAAGACCAACTCCATTCCTACGACAATCAAAGATCTTCAAGACCCATATGTAAGCAGGTCTGTTCTATATTGCACAATAAATCCAGCGACAGTTCTAAACCAGAGAAGGATATCAAAGCCTCCAGAGTAAAAGAACTTCATAACTTACTTCAAAATTATATCTTTGATGATCCACAGAAACTCGATTCCTTTCAACTTCCATCTGCACGTTGCCATGCGAAGCGAAACGAATACGATAAAATTAATCTCTGCGCTACAGCGAAATACGCGTCAGCAAGAAAGAAATATAAATCCGAGTACCCTCGCGATAACGGATACCCCTATGGGAATAAGCGAGCGAAATTCGAAGCCCAGCATCGACAAAATCTCCTTCGACCACCGGAAGATATAGAACAGGTATTCCTACTCAAAGAACCCTGCAAGGGCAAATTCGACGCGCAATATACGGGTCCACATGAAATCTGCGACATCTTAGACTCAAACAATGTGAAAATTAAAGTAGGGAACCATTTTAAGATTGTACATGCAAACAAACTCAAGCGTGCGCCGAATAATCCAACGCAAACCCCGCGTCAGCGAAACGTGACACTCATCTGGACGCAGATCAGAAAAGACAAAAGTGACAGTGACACCAGTGATTCCCCACCCACCCAAAACCCAACTATGCAAAATGAACAAAGCGAAATAAATTACAAAACCAGCCCCAGCCCCACGTGCCGACACCGACAACATTTCAGTGCGACCAGTGTTTCGTACAAATATAAGAAATACTCGCCGAGAACTGTGCTCCCTGCGCGGAGTACCTCCGGACGATGCGTCGCATGAATGAGTGTGAAATCGAGTGTTGAGCGAGAAATTTCTTCCTTGTAAGAAATTTCTTTTCCGCGTTGGGAGGTGTTACGTCGTTCGATGTACGACGTTGGCCTTGTACACACACTATGTATACAAGGTCTGATCTGCATAAGATCCATACACCGTCCCCTAGACATAAGAGCATAGTATTAAGATCTCATTATTGTATTAATCCTTATCTCCGTCTCTACCCATCACCATAACTTCACCTTGATCAACACCTTACCTCAGTTTCAACCCATCACCACGACACATAATGCAATAAAGTATTGCATCACTCTGGAAGCATCTAGAAGCTTCTAGAAACGTCGAGAAGTCCAAAGACTGCTGCATCAGCAGTCCCACGCTCGTAGAGGGCAATAGGACAGCCACGAGACTGCAGCGTCAGCAGAAATGCACGTGCAGTCCCCGGGAGCAAAGACGCTGCTGCGTCAGCGGTTCTCCCACTCCGACGACTGAAGAACAAAGAGACTGCAGCGTCAGCTATCCCCACTCCGACCGAAGGAGGCAAGGCAAAGCGGACGCTTGCATCAGTCCGCCTTCAGCCAGCGACTCGCACAGACGTGCCAACCTGGCCTCAGCCGCCAGTCCGGCTTCTTCCGACTTCAAGAGCAGACGTGTTCAGTCTAGCTCCGCGAAAGTGAAGTGTGTCGATCCTTCACTCCTAATTCCAATTCCAATTCCAATTCTAACTCTAACTCAACTCAACTCAACTCCTAATTCTCATACATTATTCCTACAACATATTACTATATCCATTATTCATTAATCCAATTACTACTCCTATTATAATACTATCTACATATTGTATACCAGTGTACTTACCAGTTCTTATTTAATATATCGTTGTTATACCAGTGCTTCGATCTTGTTATTCTTGTGTTAGTTCAACACCATCTTCCAATTCAGTTCTTGCATCGAATATATTAAACTCGTGACATATCCGGACTTGGTCTAAAGTGCGCAGTGGAAACGCTGAGCCGCCAATAAGGAATTTGAAGCGAGTCATAGAGAAGTTCTCGTGCCACGTCTAGAATTGGCCTAAAGTGCGCAGTGGAAACGCTGAGCCGCCACTATAGACGTGAAGCGAGTTAACTACCAAAAAGGTTAATAACAAGTGGAAGTTCATTTTCATTATATTATTAATATTCCATCATTACTATTCCTTACCCATGCGACGCCCACGTCGAGCGGGACGCAAGTATCAACTTGCTAAATTGAGACGCGCGTTGAGAAATAAAGCGGTGCTCGATCAAATCATTGCCACTACCGAGTGGACCGAACTTCTGGGAACCACCGAGCACATTCCGTGTGACGCGTCCGATTACGTTTCTGTATACGGTTGCCCTTGCAACCCTCCTAAAGAGGTCAACCACGCGGACCTCTCGCGAGCTCCGACGCCAGTTCTACATCCGGTCGATTGTCCAGAGGTGATCGACATAGCCGACGACGACGACAGCCGAGACACGATCATCGTACCCAGGGTTCGTTGCCGAATCATCCGTGACGTTCCTCTGCCAGCTCATCAACGTGTCATCTTGCGGCCAGCATCCAAGGCCACTAATGTCGTCCCGAACCGAGCAGCAGCAACTCTGCCAGATCTTCCCCACCTCGAGGACATCTGTATAGAGGACCCGATGTACGACACCTACCGCCAGTACCGTCAGTTCCTGCTGCAACAATATTATTAGGCGTTAATACAGCATTGCGGTGAGTCGTATAATATCTTGTATAATTGTTGAATCCTGTAAACTCACCGTTCTCGTTGCATCATCTCGCGCGTGATTCTTGTCGGGACACTTCTTGTAACCGCGTCGGACGTTCTTTTCTTGACTGCATCCATAGCAATATCGGTTGTCCTAGTGCATATGACAGCCCGCGGCTGTCTCGGCACGAAAGACCACTCCTCATTTTAATCATAATATCTCAACCGTCCGTCTGTCACTGTTCTCTTTTCTCTTTTCTCTCTCCTGGTACCTGTAACAAAAACACAGTGACGGACGTGACATCAGTGCGACCAGTGTTTCGTACAAATATAGGAAATACTCGCCGAGAACTGTGCTCCCTGTGCGGAGTACCTCCGGACGATGCGTCGCATGAATGAGTGTGTGATCGAGTGTTGAGCGAGAAATTTCTTCCTTGTCAGAAATTTCTTTTCCGCGTTGGGAGGTGTTACGTCGTCCGATGTACGACGTTGGCCTTGTACACACACTATGTATACAAGGTCTGATCTGCATAAGATCCATACACCGTCCCCTAGACATAAGAGCATAGTATTAAGATCTCATTATTCTATTGTTCTAATCCTTATCTCCGTCTCTACCCATCACCATAACTTCTCCTTGATCAACACCTTACCTCAGTTTCAACCCATCACCACGACACATAATGCAATAAAGTATTGCATCACTCTGGAAGCATCTAGAAGCTTCTAGAAACGTCGAGAAGTCCAAAGACTGCTGCATCAGCAGTCCCACGCTCGTAGAGGGCAATAGGACAGCCACGAGACTGCAGCGTCAGCAGAAATGCACGTGCAGTCCCCGGGAGCGAAGACGCTGCTGCGTCAGCGGTTCTCCCACTCCGACGACTGAAGAACAAAGAGACTGCAGCGTCAGCTATCCCCACTCCGACCGAAGGAGGCAAGGCAGAGCGGACGCTTGCATCAGTCCGCCTCCATCTCGCGACTCGAGCAGTCCGCCTTCAGCCAGCGACTCGCACGGACATGCCAGTCCGGCTTCAAGAGCAGACGTGTTCAGTCTAGCTCCGCGATAGTGAAGTGTGTTGTTACGTCGTCCGATGTACGACGTTGGCCTTGTACACACACCATGTATACAAGGTCTGATCTGCATAAGATCCATACACCGTCCCCTAGACATAAGAACATAATATTAAGATCTCATTATTCTGTTGTTCTAATCCTTATCTCCGTCTCTACCCATCACCATAACTTCACCTTGATCAACACCTTACCTCAGTTTCAACCCATCACCACGACACATAATGCAATAAAGTATTGCATCACTCTGGAAGCATCTAGAAGCTTCTAGAAACGTCGAGAAGTCCAAAGACTGCTGCATCAGCAGTCCCACGCTCGTAGAGGGCAATAGGACAGCCACGAGACTGCAGCGTCAGCAGAAATACACGTGCAGTCCCCGGGAGCGAAGACGCTGCTGCGTCAGCGGTTCTCCCACTCCGACGACCGAAGAACAAAGAGACTGCAGCGTCAGCTATCCCCACTCCGAACGAAGGAGGCAAGGCAAAGCGGACGCTTGCATCAGTCCGCCTCCAGACAGCGACTCGAACGGTCCGCTCCAAGCGAGCGACTCGCACGGACGTGCCAGTCCGGCTTCTTCCGACTTCAAGAGCAGACGTGTTCAGTCTAGCTCCGCGAAAGTGAAGTGTGTCGATCCTTCACTCCTAATTCCAATTCCAATTCCAACTCTAACTCAACTCAACTCAAGTCCTAATTCTCATACGTTATTCCTATAACATATTACAATATCCATTATTCATTAATCCAATTACTATTCCTATTATAATACTACTTACATATTGTATACCAGTGTACTTACCAGTTCTTATTTAATATATCGTTGTTATACCAGTGCTTCGATCTTGTTATTCTTGTGTTAGTTCAACACCATCTTCCAATTCAGTTCTTGCATCGAATATATTAAACTCGTGACATATCCGGACTTGGTCTAAAGTGCGCAGTGGAAACGCTGAGCCGCCAATAAGGAATTTGAAGCGAGTCATAGAGAAGTTCTCGTGCCACGTCTAGAATTGGTCTAAAGAGCGCAGTGGAAACGCTGAGCCGCCACTATAGACGTGAAGCGAGTTAACTACCAAAAAGGTTAATAACAAGTGGAAGTTCATTTTCATTATATTATTAATATTCCATCATTACTATTCCTTACCCATGCGACGCCCACGTCGAGCGGGACGCAAGTATCAACTTGCTAAATTGAGACGCGCGTTAAGAAATAAAGCGGTGCTCGATCAAATCATTGCCACTACCGAGTGGACAGAACTTCTGGGAACTACCGAGCACATTCCGTGTGACGCGTCCGATTACGTTTCTGTATACGGTTGCCCTTGCAACCCTCCTAAAGAGGTCAACCACGCGGACCTCTCGCGAGCTCCGACGCCAGTTCTACATCCGGTCGATTGTCCAGAGGTGATCGACATAGCCGACGACGACGACAGCCGAGACACGATCATCGTTCCCAGGGTCCGTTGCCGAATCATCCGTGACGTTCCTCTGCCAGCTCATCAACGTGTCGTCTTGCGGCCAGCATCCAAGGCCACTAACGTCGTCCCGAACCGAGCAGCAGCAACTCTGCCAGATCTTCCCCACCTCGAGGACATCTGTATAGAAGATCCGATGTACGACACCTACTGTCAGTACCGCCAGTTCCTGCTGCAACAATATTATTAGGCGTTAATACAACATTGCGGTGAGTCGTATAATATCTTGTATAATTGTTGAATCCTGTAAACTCACCGTTCTCGTTGCATCCTCTCGCGCGCGATTCTTGTCGGGACACTCCTTGTAACCGCGTCGGACGTTCTTTTCTTGACTGCATCCATAGCAATATCGGTTGTCCTAGTGCATATGACAGCCCGCGGCTGTCTCGGCACGAAAGACCACTCCTCATTTTAATCATAATATCTCAACCGTCCGTCTGTCACTGTTCTCTTTTCTCTCTCCTGGTACCTGTAACAAAAACACAGTGACGGACGTGACAAATTTGGCGCAGTCGGTAGGACATCGAAGTGGTCGCCGATATTTGCATTAATAAGACCCGACGCGTGTCAATGCGAAATTCACATTTCTAAATCCCATTCATATCTTTCAAAATGTCTCGCCCAATCACGCGATCTCAAAGGGATCTCCAAGCAGATCCTAACGCAGACCTTCCCCCAATGACCGAGGAAGAGTTACTCCTTTATGCGCAAGACCTCGCCCGTAGAGAGCAATATCTCAAAGAGGAAACAGATTTCATTGCCAAATTGCGTCTCAAATATGAAGAAGACGCACAAAACCAAAAGAATATGCTCGACGAAATACGAAAAGAGCTTCGCAACATTCAAATCACGAATCAAACCCTACGTCAACAAACGCCTACACCAGGCCCTAGTAACGTCTCTAATATGCGGGAACCTTCACCGCCAGAGCCACGCGAAATCCCACAGTATGAACCTACTGGAAATTTCGCTCTAAAACAAGCCGCCGAGCTTGTCCCTAGATTCGACGGAACTTCGTCTTCCGTCCTACAATTCATACGTGCATGCAAACGCGCGCGTGACACCGTACCGGCCACTGCAGAGCGTGCCCTCACGAAATTGCTCTGCAATAAACTCCACGATCGTGCTTATGCCGCTATAGAAGGCCAGCACATATTCACAATTTCTGCACTATGCGAGAAATTACGAACAGTACTGGGCCCATACAAATTCGTTGACCAGTACCGTGGCGATCTCGCGAGTGTACTCCAAGCTCCAAACGAGCACATCTTAGACTTCATCAATCGCGTTAAAGACCTTCGAACCGCGATTCAAGATGCCACAGATATTGGCCTTGATTACGAAGAACTAGATCGCTTCGTAGTAGATTGTTTTCTACGAGGTCTCCTTCCCCAGCTGCGTGCCGAAGTGCTTCATTGCCCTTCGCGAAATCCTGCCACTGTTTTCGAAGCAGCCATCTCTGCTTACAGGCAGTATGAGTCAGACCAGACTCGTCGACGAGAACTGATCCGCGAAGAAAAACGAGTCAGCTTCTCTGATAACCGGCCGTATCGCCAGCGTTCCACGTACGAGTCCCCTCGTGACAATCCAGAGCGAACTCAAGAACGCCGCGATAACAGACCGGACTCGTCTCAGCAGTCCTCGAGAAACTTAAACCGGGACTCTTATCGCTCCCCGACGCCGCAACGGCGATGGGAAAATAATCCTCGCGACCAAAACACGTACCGCGATGGTCGCACAGATCGCCCTTCAAGCTCTAACAAATTTTGCAACTACTGCAAAGTCCCCGGGCACGATATTCACGAGTGCCGTAAGCGCGCTTTTAATAATAATAGGAGGTCGGGAAACGAGTCCGGCCTCCCGACCGAAGCCAACCCCAGGCGGGAGGCCGCATCTTCAACTCAAACTACAGCCCGCACCCAAACAGCTATCCGGACGAACGACCAGTCCGACGATTCGTCTCAGCAGTAAATCTTGCTGCAGACTCACCAATTCCGCGCGTAAAAATCTCCGCCCCTCAATTACAAAAGAAGTGTGAATTTTTGTTGGACACGGGTTCGGAGATCAATCTAATTCGTGCGTCAAGTCTAGAACCAAATCTACCTATAGATCATACGAACACTATAGAAGTCCAAGGAATAACCGAGGGATCCATTCCAACTCTCGGTCAAATTAAAATACACTTACAGGGTCAAAACCCTATCGAATTTCATGTCTTGGAAGAAAACTTCCCAATTAACATCGACGGAATCCTCGGTTCTCCCTTCTTCAGAACAGGAGCCGAGATCTCCTTTGCGAATCAATACATTATGATAGGAAACATTCGGGTTCCCTTCTCGAACCCTTGCGCGCCCGCGGCTGAGCCTCGCGATAAATTGGCAGCAGAGGTTATTTCAATGCCTTCGTCTATGACCAACGATCTCGTTAAAACTCCAGCCGCCAAGCGTGAGGAACATTCGGCAGGGAACGTTCGAGTGTCTTCCTCAAATCCTCGTGCACCCGCGGTCAGACCTTGCAGAGCTCCGGTGACGGAGGTTATTTCAATGCCTCCTCGGGATTCGATCGAGTGCTCCCTAGAGAAAAACGCCGTGAAAAGCCGGCCGGAATCGAAGGAGACTCGAGAGATATCGGAGTACACTGCGAGAAGTCGGGTCGTGGAGCGTGAGGATCGAGTCCGAACAAAGACTCCTCCGAAAACCGAAGAATTCGTCCTCGAACCTCGTACCGTTGCGTGCATAGCGGTCGACGTCGAAGGACCCAAACAGGGATATATCCGCCGTGTTAATGTAGCGCCGGATGTATTCCTGGGTGACTGCGTCGTCACCAATCGTAAAGGCAAAGCGAGCCTCCGGTGTTTTAACACCTCGTCGGAAAGAGTTTCATTTCGATTGCCCCCATTGGAGATGGAAGAAATCGAGTCGTACTCTTCCGACTTTTCTACTTCCGGGTATCATCCCGACGTATTCGGTAACCATCCCGACCTTTCTAATTCCGGGTGTCATCCCGACGTATTCGGTAACCATCCCGACCATTCTAATTCCGGGTATCATCCCGACGCATTCGGTAACCATCCCGACCTTACTAACTCCGGTAACCAGCCCGATCATTATACTAACTCCGGTAACCAGCCCGATTCTCATACTAACTCCGGTAACCAGCCCGATTCTTATACTAACTCCGGTAACCAGCCCGATTCTCATACTAACTCCGGTAACCAGCCCGATCCTTATTCTAACTCCGGTAACCAGCCCGATCAATTCCAAGACCAACTCCATTCCTACGACAATCAAAGATCTTCAAGACCCATATGTAAGCAGGTCTGTTCTATACTGCACGATAAATCCAGTGACAGTTCTAAACCAGAGAAGGATATCAAAGTCTCCAAAGTAAAAGAACTTCATAACTTACTTCGAAATCATATCTTTGATGATCCACAGAAACTCGATTCCTTTCAACTTCCATCTGCACGTTGCCATGCGAAGCGAAACGAATACGATAAAATTAATCTCTGCGCTACTGTCACGTCCGTCACTGTGTTTTTGTTACAGGTACCAGGAGAGAGAAAAGAGAACAGTGACAGACGGACGGTTGAGATATTATGATTAAAATGAGGAGTGGTCTTTCGTGCCGAGACAGCCGCGGGCTGTCATATGCACTAGGACAACCGATATTGCTATGGATGCAGTCAAGAAGAGAACGTCCGACAAGAATCACGCGCGAGATGATGCAACGAAAACGGTGAGTTTACAGGATTCAGCAATTATACAAGACATTATACGACTCACCGCAATGCTGTATTAACGCCTAATAATATTGTTGCTGTAGGAACTGGCGGTACTGACAGTAGGTGTCGTACATCGGGTCTTCTATACAGATGTCCTCGAGGTGGGGAAGATCTGGCAGAGTCGCTGCTGCTCGGTTCGGGACGACATTAGTGGCCTTGGATGCTGGCCGCAAGATGACACGTTGATGAGCTGGCAGAGGAACGTCACGGATGATTCGGCAACGGACCCTGGGAACGATGATCGTGTCTCGGCTGTCGTCGTCGTCGGCTATGTCGATCACCTCTGGACAATCGACCGGATGCAGAACTGGCGTCGGAGCTCGCGAGAGGTCCGCGTGGTTGACCTCTTTAGGAGGGTTGCAAGGGCAACCGTATACAGAAACGTAATCGGACGCGTCACACGGAATGTGCTCGGTGGTTCCCAGAAGTTCGGTCCACTCGGTAGTGGCAATGATTTGATCGAGCACCGCTTTATTTCTCAACGCGCGTCTCAATTTAGCAAGTTGATACTTGCGTCCCGCTCGACGTGGGCGTCGCATGGGTAAGGAATAGTAATGATGGAATATTAATAATATAATGAAAATGAACTTCCACTTGTTATTAACCCTTTTGGTAGTTAACTCGCTTCGCGTCTATAGTGGCGGCTCAGCGTTTCCACTGCGCACTTTAGACCAATTCTAGACGTGGCACGAGAACTTCTCTATGACTCGCTTCAAATTCCTTATTGGCGGCTCAGCGTTTCCACTGCGCACTTTAGACCAAGTCCGGATATGTCACGAGTTTAATATATTTGATGCAAGAACTGAATTGGAAGATGGTGTTGAACTAACACAAGAATAACAAGATCGAAGCACTGGTATAACAACGATATATTAAATAAGAACTGGTAAGTACACTGGTATACAATATGTAAGTAGTATTATAATAGGAGTAGTAATTGGATTAATGAATAATGGATATTGTAATATGTTATAGGAATAACGTATGAGAATTAGGACTTGAGTTGAGTTGAGTTAGAGTTGGAATTGGAATTGGAATTAGGAGTGAAGGATCGACACACTTCACTTTCGCGGAGCTAGACTGAACACGTCTGCTCTTGAAGTCGGAAGAAGCCGGACTGGCACGTCCGTGCGAGTCGCTCGCTTGGAGCGGACCGTTCGAGTCGCTGTCTGGAGGCGGACTGATGCAAGCGCCTGCTCTGCCTTGCCTCCTTCGGTCGGAGTGGGGATAGCTGACGCTGCAGTCTCTTTGTTCTTCGGTCGTCGGAGTGGGAGAACCGCTGACGCAGCAGCGTCTTCGCTCCCGGGGACTGCACGTGCATTTCTGCTGACGGTGCAGTCTCGTGGCTGTCCTATTGCCCTCTACGAGCGTGGGACTGCTGATGCAGCAGTCTTTGGACTTCTCGACGTTTCTAGAAGCTTCTAGATGCTTCCAGAGTGATGCAATACTTTATTGCATTTTGTGTCGTGGTGATGGGTTGAAACTGAGGTAAGGTGTTGATCAAGGAGAAGTTATGGTGATGGGTAGAGACGGAGATAAGGATTAGAACAATAGAATAATGAAATCTTAATACTATGCTCTTATGTCTAGGGGACGGTGTATGGATCTTATGCAGATCAGACCTTGTATACATAGTGTGTGTACAAGGCCAACGTCGTACATCGGACGACGTAACACCTCCCAACGCGGAAAAGAAATTTCTTACAAGGAAGAAATTTCTCGCTCAACACTCGATCTCACACTCATTCATGCGACGCATCGTCCGGAGGTACTCCGCGCAGGGAGCACAGTTCTCGGCGAGTATATCCTATATTTGTACGAAACACTGGTCGCACTGAAATGTTGTCGGTGTCGGCACGTGGGGCTGGGGCTGGTTTTATGCAACTTATTTCGCTTTGTTCATTTTGCATAGTTGGGTTTTGGGTGGGTGGGGAATCACTGGTGTCACTGTCACTTTTGTCTCAGGTGATGAGATTACGGCTTTGGCACAAACACTCTGCATCTCTAATTTGCTTGAGTATTGGTGTCTTCGTCCGAGGAAGAGGTGCTTGAGTTTTCGTCCTCTTCTTCGTCGTCCGTGAGAATTTCGCCTCTTTCTCTTCTTGTTCTGGCAGTGTCTGTTGCTGCCCGATCCAGTGCGAGGAGGAAGCTGCAGTGGATGCATTCCAATATTGGGGTTTCCCTCAATATGGGTTTTGTACACGCGTCGCATGCGTTCTTCCTTTTCCTTGTAAGAACGTGCGTGTATACGATGACCCTCCTGACTACCGCAGTGAGGCTGCAGGCAAGGCATAGTTCTCTGCCATTTAGGGAGATTCTGTGTCTGCCATTGTAGCAGAATATTCCCTGGTATCTGTAGATGAAGTCTCCGGCTTTGTTCGCCGATGGTCTCGCCGGTTGTAAGTGTCCGCACATGTTGATCGTGTTTGTGGATACTGGACACGATGTGGTAGGCGGCTGGGAACAGGCTGGGATTCTGGCTGTAGGAACTTCTTCGAAGTGCTGCTGTCGTTTGTTCTGTATCTTCCGGCGGTGGAAGGAGATTCTGTCGACGCTGGGTTTCGGATTTCGCTCGCTTATCGGTGTTGACCGGACGCGTGATTATCGCGGATTCTAATTTCGCGTCAGCGGAGGACTGTAATGAAATCTCCTGGGAGGGTTTCCTATCGCAAATCGCAGGAGACTCTACAATCATTGTTCGCGGGTTATTGCAAAGGTATAGTATAATACGAAATTTGTTTCTCCTTTTTGCTGACGCGTATTTTACAGACGTATAATTCCTAGATGGATGGAAATCGCTTTGCGGTGCACGGATACTTGACCGTTGAGACTGGGAGAGATCATGTCCCGGCGAAAAATCAGAGGTAGGTTTTTGAAATGAAATATAGACTCTCTTTGACTCTGATTTCGAAATTATCGCGGGATGATCTTTTATGATCGACTCGTATGCTCGGTCTATACGAGGTAGAGTTTTATGCTTTATTTTATGTAGACGTTCTGTCGTCTTTAGAGAATCAAAGGCGGGGACATTTCCTTTCAACCTAGACTCGGAATAGAAACAATCGGACTTGATACCGGAGCTTGTAGAATAAACCTTCATAGGTTTGAATTCGCGGGAGTCTTCTTTGGACTCTGGATTAAAATTGTCGGGATGGTTACCGAATACGTCGGGATGGTTACCGGAATTGAAAAGGTCGGGATGGTTACCGAATGCGTCGGGATGGTTACCGGAGTTAGAATAATGATCGGGCTGGTTACCGGAGTTAGAATAAGAATCGGGCTGGTTACCGGAGTTAGAATAAGAATCGGGCTGGTTACCGGAGTTAGTATGAGAATCGGGCTGGTTACCGGAGTTAGAAAGGTCGGGATGGTTACCGAATACGTCGGGACGATACCCGGGATTAGAAAGGTCGGGATGGTTACCGAATACGTCGGGATGGTTCCCGGAATTAGAAAAGTCGGAAGAGTACGACTCGATTTCTTCCATCTCCAATGGGGGCAATCGAAATGAAACTCTTTCCGACGAGGTGTTAAAACACCGGAGGCTCGCTTTGCCTTTACGATTGGTGACAACGCAGTCACCCAGGAATACATCCGGCGCTACATTAACACGGCGGATATATCCCTGTTTAGGTCCTTCGACGTCGACCGCTATGCACGCAACGGTACGAGGTTCGAGGACGAATTCTTCGGATTTCGGAGGAGTCTTTGTTCGGACTCGATCCTCACGCTCCACGATCCGACTTCTCGCAGTGTACTCCGATATCTCTCGAGTCTCCTTCGATTCCGGCCGGCTTTTCACGGCGTTTTTCTCTAGGGAGTACTCGATCGAATCCCGAGGAGGCATTGAAATAACCTCCGTCACCGGAGCTCTGCAAGGTCTGACCGCGGGTGCACGAGGATTTGAGGAAGACACTCGAACGTTCCTTGCCGAATGTTCCTCACGCTTGGCGGCTGGAGTTTTAACGGGATCGTTGGTCATAGACGAAGGCATTGAAATAACCTCTGCTGCCAATTCATCGCGAGGCTCAGCCGTGGGCGCGCAAGGGTTCGAGAAGGGAACCCGAATGTTTCCTATCGTTATGGATTGATTCGCAAAGGAGATCTCGGCTCCTGTTCTGAAGAAGGGAGAACCGAGGATTCCGTCGATGTTAATTGGGAAGTTTTCTTCCAAGACATGAAATTCGATAGGGTTTTGACCCTGTAAGTGTATTTTAATTTGACCGAGAGTTGGAATGGATCCCTCTGTTATTCCTTGGACTTCTATAGTGTTCGTATGATCTATAGGTAGATTTGGTTCTAGACTTGACGCACGAATTAGATTGATCTCCGAACCCGTGTCCAACAAAAATTCACACTTCTTTTGTAATTGAGGGGCGGAGATTTTTACGCGCGGGATTGGTGAGTCTGCAGCAAGATTTACTGCTGAGACGAATCGTCGGACTGGTCGTTCGTCCGGATAGCTGTTTGGGTGCGGGCTGTAGTTTGGGTTGAAGATGCGGCCTCCCGCCTTGGGTTGGCTTCGGTCGGGAGGACGGACTCGTTTCCCGACCTCCTATTATTATTAAAAGCGCGCTTACGGCACTCGTGAATATCGTGCCCGGGGACTTTGCAGTAGTTGCAAAATTTGTTAGGGCTTGAGGGGCGATCTGTGCGACCATCGCGGTACGTGTTTGGGTCGCGAGGATTATTTTCCCATCGCCGTTGCGGCGTCGGGGAGCGATAAGAGTCCCGGTTTAAGTTTCTCGAGGACTGCTGAGACGAGTCCGGTCTGTTATCGCGGCGTTCTTGAGTTCGCTCTGGATTGTCACGAGGGGACTCGTACGTGGAACGCTGGCGATACGGCCGGTTATCAGAGAAGCTGACTCGTTTTTCTTCGCGGATCAGTTCTCGTCGACGAGTCTGGTCTGACTCATACTGCCTGTAAGCAGAGATGGCTGCTTCGAAAACAGTGGCAGGATTTCGCGAAGGGCAATGAAGCACTTCGGCACGCAGCTGGGGAAGGAGACCTCGTAGAAAACAATCTACTACGAAGCGATCTAGTTCTTCGTAATCAAGGCCAATATCTGTGGCATCTTGAATCGCGGTTCGAAGGTCTTTAACGCGATTGATGAAGTCTAAGATGTGCTCGTTTGGAGCTTGGAGTACACTCGCGAGATCGCCACGGTACTGGTCAACGAATTTGTATGGGCCCAGTACTGTTCGTAATTTCTCGCATAGTGCAGAAATTGTGAATATGTGCTGGCCTTCTATAGCGGCATAAGCACGATCGTGGAGTTTATTGCAGAGCAATTTTGTGAGGGCACGCTCTGCAGTGGCCGGTACGGTGTCACGCGCGCGTTTGCATGCACGTATGAATTGTAGGACGGAAGACGAAGTTCCGTCGAATCTAGGGACAAGCTCGGCGGCTTGTTTTAGAGCGAAATTGCCAGTAGGTTCATACTGTGGGATTTCGCGTGGCTCTGGCGGTGAAGGTTCCCGCATATTAGAGACGTTACTAGGGCCTGGTGTAGGCGTTTGTTGACGTAGGGTTTGACTCGTGATTTGGATGTTATGAAGCTCTTTTCGTATATCGTCGAGCATATTCTTTTGGTTTTGTGCGTCTTCTTCATATTTGAGACGCAATTTGGCAATAAAATCAGTTTCCTCTTTGAGATATTGCTCTCTACGGGCGAGGTCTTGCGCATAAAGGAGTAGCTCTCCCTCGGTCATTGGGGGAAGGTCTGCGTTAGGATCTGCTTGGAGATCCCTTTGAGATCGCGTGATTGGGCGAGACATTTTGGAGGATATAAATGAGATTTAAAATGTGAATTTCGTACTGACACGCGTCGGGGCTTATCAATGCAAATATCGGCGACCACTTCGATGTCCTACCGACTGCGCCAAATTTGTCACGTCCGTCACTGTGTTTTTGTTACAGGTACCAGGAGAGAGAAAAGAGAACAGTGACAGACGGACGGTTGAGATATTATGATTAAAATGAGGAGTGGTCTTTCGTGCCGAGACAGCCGCGGGCTGTCATATGCACTAGGACAACCGATATTGCTATGGATGCAGTCAAGAAGAGAACGTCCGACAAGAATCACGCGCGAGATGATGCAACGAAAACGGTGAGTTTACAGGATTCAGCAATTATACAAGACATTATACGACTCACCGCAATGCTGTATTAACGCCTAATAATATTGTTGCTGTAGGAACTGGCGGTACTGACAGTAGGTGTCGTACATCGGGTCTTCTATACAGATGTCCTCGAGGTGGGGAAGATCTGGCAGAGTCGCTGCTGCTCGGTTCGGGACGACATTAGTGGCCTTGGATGCTGGCCGCAAGATGACACGTTGATGAGCTGGCAGAGGAACGTCACGGATGATTCGGCAACGGACCCTGGGAACGATGATCGTGTCTCGGCTGTCGTCGTCGTCGGCTATGTCGATCACCTCTGGACAATCGACCGGATGCAGAACTGGCGTCGGAGCTCGCGAGAGGTCCGCGTGGTTGACCTCTTTAGGAGGGTTGCAAGGGCAACCGTATACAGAAACGTAATCGGACGCGTCACACGGAATGTGCTCGGTGGTTCCCAGAAGTTCGGTCCACTCGGTAGTGGCAATGATTTGATCGAGCACCGCTTTATTTCTCAACGCGCGTCTCAATTTAGCAAGTTGATACTTGCGTCCCGCTCGACGTGGGCGTCGCATGGGTAAGGAATAGTAATGATGGAATATTAATAATATAATGAAAATGAACTTCCACTTGTTATTAACCCTTTTGGTAGTTAACTCGCTTCGCGTCTATAGTGGCGGCTCAGCGTTTCCACTGCGCACTTTAGACCAATTCTAGACGTGGCACGAGAACTTCTCTATGACTCGCTTCAAATTCCTTATTGGCGGCTCAGCGTTTCCACTGCGCACTTTAGACCAAGTCCGGATATGTCACGAGTTTAATATATTTGATGCAAGAACTGAATTGGAAGATGGTGTTGAACTAACACAAGAATAACAAGATCGAAGCACTGGTATAACAACGATATATTAAATAAGAACTGGTAAGTACACTGGTATACAATATGTAAGTAGTATTATAATAGGAGTAGTAATTGGATTAATGAATAATGGATATTGTAATATGTTATAGGAATAACGTATGAGAATTAGGACTTGAGTTGAGTTGAGTTAGAGTTGGAATTGGAATTGGAATTAGGAGTGAAGGATCGACACACTTCACTTTCGCGGAGCTAGACTGAACACGTCTGCTCTTGAAGTCGGAAGAAGCCGGACTGGCACGTCCGTGCGAGTCGCTCGCTTGGAGCGGACCGTTCGAGTCGCTGTCTGGAGGCGGACTGATGCAAGCGCCTGCTCTGCCTTGCCTCCTTCGGTCGGAGTGGGGATAGCTGACGCTGCAGTCTCTTTGTTCTTCAGTCGTCGGAGTGGGAGAACCGCTGACGCAGCAGCGTCTTTGCTCCCGGGGACTGCACGTGCATTTCTGCTGACGCTGCAGTCTCGTGGCTGTCCTATTGCCCTCTACGAGCGTGGGACTGCTGATGCAGCAGTCTTTGGACTTCTCGACGTTTCTAGAAGCTTCTAGATGCTTCCAGAGTGATGCAATACTTTATTGCATTATGTGTCGAGGTGATGGGTTGAAACTGAGGTAAGGTGTTGATCAAGGTGAAGTTATGGTGATGGGTAAAGACGGAGATAAGGATTAGAACAATAGAATAATGAAATCTTAATACTATGCTCTTATGTCTAGGGGACGGTGTATGGATCTTATGTAGATCAGACCTTGTATACATGGTGTGTGTACAAGGCCAACGTCGTACATCGGACGACGTAACACCTCCCAACGCGGAAAAGAAATTTCTGACAAGGAAGAAATTTCTCGCTCAACACTCGATCACACATTCATTCATGCGACGCATCGTCCGGAGGTACTCCGCGCAGGGAGCACAGTTCTCGGCGAGTATTTCCTATATTTGTACGAAACACTGGTCGCACTGAAATGTTGTCGGTGTCGGCACGTGGGGCTGGGGCTGGTTTTGTAATGTCCGACAAGTCGTATTCGCAATGTTCATTTTTCGACTGTCTTTTCTCGGGGTTTAGGGTGGGTGGGGAATCACTTTGTTCACTAACACTTTCACTTGCACTTTTCCTGTATCTTGCTGCATACGTGTAAGTGTTGTCCTTTTGCTTCAGGAAGATGAAGAATCTTGTGAGGGAGCTCCATACGGCGACTGCTAGATGCAAACTCCATCCGTAAAGTGAGTGCAATGCAATACCATTGATTATGGTACTTATGATAGTCTTTATTGTTCGGATTGCTATATATATTCCTAGCACTCCAGCACTGATTGAACCAAATGTGGTGAATCCTGACCACAGTTTTTGTGCTGTTGATTCCGCTATCTGTTGCAGGGAGTTTTCGTCAAGCAGGTTGAACATATTAACGTTTCCTGTTGCGTAATCTCTGCCGGATGCTCCTTGGGCGATAGAATTTATTACGGCCACTCTTTCCACTGGAAACATGATGTGGTCCTGTAGTTTGTTGAGATCCTCTTGGGAATAAATTCCGCCTGTTGCGATATTTGTTGGATCCACGTACTTCCACGTGGGTTTGATGAGCGGTTGTAATGTTGCTGGGGCAACGGTCTCTGTGAGTGACGGCGTTAAACGATACCAAATTCCGTTTATTTTGTAGAGAGGCGGCAGGAGTTCATTGCATGGCTTTTCTGTACCTGTGGCAACTATAATATGGTCTCCTGGCTTTAAGAACTTGGAAGAATTCTGGTAAGTGATCGGAAGTTCATCGAAACACTTATCCGTTTTCCGGACTTGTACGGTTACTGGAATGCACTTTATAATATGCACCACTTCTCCAGCTGGAACTGCGACGAATCCTGGTTCTCGCATAATGGCAGCTGCTATTTCTTCCGGTGATGAGTGTAACATCGTTAGTGCGTTTTGAAGGACCTGTTTCTCCAGTTCGCACTTTTGCCGGATGACATCCTGGTACAACTGGGTAAGTTGACTTTTCAGATGTTTTTCTACGTAGATGAACTTGTCACGTCCGTCACTGTGTTTTTGTTACAGGTACCACGAGAGAGAAAAGAGAACAGTGACAGACGGACGGTTGAGATATTATGATTAAAATGAGGAGTGGTCTTTCGTGCCGAGACAGCCGCGGGCTGTCATATGCACTAGGACAACCGATATTGCTATGGAGGCAGTCAAGAAAAGAACGTCCGACGCGGTTACAAGGAGTGTCCCGACAAGAATCGCGCGCGAGAGGATGCAACGAGAACGGTGAGTTTACAGGATTCAACAATTATACAAGATATTATACGACTCACCGCAATGTTGTATTAACGCCTAATAATATTGTTGCAGCAGGAACTGGCGGTACTGACAGTAGGTGTCGTACATCGGATCTTCTATACAGATGTCCTCGAGGTGGGGAAGATCTGGCAGAGTTGCTGCTGCTCGGTTCGGGACGACGTTAGTGGCCTTGGATGCTGGCCGCAAGACGACACGTTGATGAGCTGGCAGAGGAACGTCACGGATGATTCGGCAACGGACCCTGGGAACGATGATCGTGTCTCGGCTGTCGTCGTCGTCGGCTATGTCGATCACCTCTGGACAATCGACCGGATGTAGAACTGGCGTCGGAGCTCGCGAGAGGTCCGCGTGGTTGACCTCTTTAGGAGGGTTGCAAGGGCAACCGTATACAGAAACGTAATCGGACGCGTCACACGGAATGTGCTCGGTGGTTCCCAGAAGTTCTGTCCACTCGGTAGTGGCAATGATTTGATCGAGCACCGCTTTATTTCTCAACGCGCGTCTCAATTTAGCAAGTTGATACTTGCGTCCCGCTCGACGTGGGCGTCGCATGGGTAAGGAATAGTAATGATGGAATATTAATAATAATATAATGAAAATGAACTTCCACTTGTTATTAACCTTTTTGGTAGTTAACTCGCTTCACGTCTATAGTGGCGGCTCAGCGTTTCCACTGCGCTCTTTAGACCAATTCTAGACGTGGCACGAGAACTTCTCTATGACTCGCTTCAAATTCCTTATTGGCGGCTCAGCGTTTCCACTGCGCACTTTAGACCAAGTCCGGATATGTCACGAGTTTAATATATTCGATGCAAGAACTGAATTGGAAGATGGTGTTGAACTAACACAAGAATAACAAGATCGAAGCACTGGTATAACAACAATATATTAAATAAGAACTGGTAAGTACACTGGTATACAATATGTAAGTAGTATTATAATAGGAGTAGTAATTGGATTAATGAATAATGGATATTGTAATATGTTATAGGAATAACGTATGAGAATTAGGACTTGAGTTGAGTTGAGTTAGAGTTGGAATTGGAATTGGAATTAGGAGTGAAGGATCGACACACTTCACTTTCGCGGAGCTAGACTGAACACGTCTGCTCTTGAAGCCGGACTGGCATGTCCGTGCGAGTCGCTGGCTGAAGGCGGACTGATGCAAGCGTCCGCTCTGCCTTGCCTCCTTCGGTCGGAGTGGGGATAGCTGACGCTGCAGTCTCTTTGTTCTTCAGTCGTCGGAGTGGGAGAACCGCTGACGCAGCAGCGTCTTCGCTCCCGGGGACTGCACGTGCATTTCTGCTGACGCTGCAGTCTCGTGGCTGTCCTTCTTCGCTCCCGGGGACTGCACGTGCATTTCTGCTGACGGTGCAGTCTCGTGGCTGTCCTATTGCCCTCTACGAGCGTGGGACTGCTGATGCAGCAGTCTTTGGACTTCTCGACGTTTCTAGAAGCTTCTAGATGCTTCCAGAGTGATGCAATACTTTATTGCATTATGTGTCGTGGTGATGGGTTGAAACTGAGGTAAGGTGTTGATCAAGGAGAAGTTATGGTGATGGGTAGAGACGGAGATAAGGATTAGAACAATAGAATAATGAAATCTTAATACTATGCTCTTATGTCTAGGGGACGGTGTATGGATCTTATGCAGATCAGACCTTGTATACATAGTGTGTGTACAAGGCCAACGTCGTACATCGGACGACGTAACACCTCCCAACGCGGAAAAGAAATTTCTTACAAGGAAGAAATTTCTCGCTCAACACTCGATCACACACTCATTCATGCGACGCATCGTCCGGAGGTACTCCGCGCAGGGAGCACAGTTCTCGGCGAGTATTTCCTATATTTGTACGAAACACTGGTCGCACTGAAATGTTGTCGGTGTCGGCACGTGGGGCTGGGGCTGGTTTTGTAATGTCCGACAAGTCGTATTCGCAATGTTCATTTTTCGACTGTCTTTTCTCGGGGTTTAGGGTGGGTGGGGAATCACTTTGTTCACTAACACTTTCACTTGCACTTTTCCTGTATCTTGCTGCATACGTGTAAGTATTGTCCTTTTGCTTCAGGAAGATGAAGAATCTTGTGAGGGAGCTCCATACGGCGACTGCTAGATGCAAACTCCATCCGTAAAGTGAGTGCAATGCAATACCATTGATTATGGTACTTATGATAGTCTTTATTGTTCGGATTGCTATATATATTCCTAGCACTCCGGCACTGATTGAACCAAATGTGGTGAATCCTGACCACAGTTTTTGTGCTGTTGACTCCGCTATCTGTTGCAGGGAGTTTTCGTCAAGCAGGTTGAACATATTAACGTTTCCTGTTGCGTAATCTCTGCCGGATGCTCCTTGGGCGATAGAATTTATTACGGCCACTCTTTCCACTGGAAACATGATGTGGTCCTGTAGTTTGTTGAGATCCTCTTGGGAATAGATTCCGCCTGTTGCGATATTTGTTGGATCCACGTACTTCCACGTGGGTTTGATGAGCGGTTGTAATGTTGCTGGGGCAACGGTCTCTGTGAGTGACGGCGTTAAACGATACCAAATTCCGTTTATTTTGTAGAGAGGCGGCAGGAGTTCATTGCATGGCTTTTCTGTACCTGTGGCAACTATAATATGGTCTCCTGGCTTTAAGAACTTGGAAGAATTCTGGTAAGTGATCGGAAGTTCATCGAAACACTTATCCGTTTTCCGAACTTGTACGGTTACTGGAATGCACTTTATAATATGCACCACTTCTCCAGCTGGAACTGCGACGAATCCTGGTTCTCGCATAATGGCAGCTGCTATTTCTTCCGGTGATGAGTGTAACATCGTTAGTGCGTTTTGAAGGACCTGTTTCTCCAGTTCGCACTTTTGCCGGATGACATCCTGGTACAACTGGGTAAGTTGACTTTTCAGATGTTTTTCTACGTAGATGAACTTACTATTCACGTAGGTGAATATGTCCAGATTGCTTACTATGGTGTGAGTGCGTTCCTTGAATTTACCGGACAGACTTGTATCCAGAATAAAGAGCTTGGGGTGCTCCGTGCGAATAATAATATAACCGCAAATTGATGTACGACCAGATTCTGTCAACGCGAATGTGGTGTCTTCAGATTCCACCATATATAATGTAGGTGAGAACTTTGTCTTTGTAGAAACTCTGGTAGCTAGTCCTTCGTAGAGAACGTCGTAGCTATTGAACTTGCAGTAATCATTGGGAACGACGTCCCAGAATGTATGTCCATCTTGCGTATCAAGGCAGCTTCCTTTTGTGAAGGTGCATATTTGTCCTGACTGTAGATGGATCTGACCTGTAGAGAGCTTCACTGTTGCTGTGTAGTCCCTCAGGGTTATTCGAACGATGGCCTGTACAACGACACTGGTCCAAGTGCCGAATGGGTCGTTGTATGTTGTTCCCGCGCATTGCCCGTTGTTTTGAAGTTCTCCCGCCAATGTGAGGCTGCGGGATGTAGTAGAATTGGGCTGGACTCCCGTGACCTGGGCGGTCGGAGTGATGAGGATTGTTCCGGTCTTCTGCAACTCGGAACAGGTTTCACTGGTGGTTGCCAGTAAATATTCCTGTCGTCCGTTCGTGACGATGGAAACATGTGAGTGCATGCCACAATAGAATATCGTGCGGTCGATTTCTATGTGGCACTGGATTACTCTCGTCTGAGTAAACTCTGCTAGTTGTAGCAATTGGATTTTTACTGAGTCCTCCGTGGGCTTGATTTCCTCAGGCTCGCAATCAGGAATATCGATGATGGAGAACGTTGTCGTGTTCAGTGTAGATCCTCCACAATCGTATCCGATGAGGGTGTACACTCGCGTGGCTATAGAGAGTAAGATGGCAACTTGGATCGGCTGCATGATTACAGTTTCGTGTGTGTCTAAAGACTGACGGTCTTCTGAGGCGATTGCTGCTTCGGAGGAGCGGTGTTGCGATGTGATATGCTGATCTTCCAGTGGTGGAAGGAGATTTTGCTGACCAGAGGTTTCGTATTTCGCTCGTTTAATCTGGTAGGGGTATCTGTTATCGCGAGGGTACTCGGATTTATATTTCTTTCTTGCTGACGCGCATTTCGCTGTAGCGCAGAGATTAATTTTATCGTATTTGTTTCGCTTCGCATGGCAACGTGCAGATGGAAGTTGAAAGGAATCGAGTTTCTGTGGATCATCAAAGATATGATTTCGAAGTAAGTTATGAAGTTCTTTTACTCTGGAGGCTTTGATATCCTTCTCTGGTTTAGAACTGTCGCAGGATTTATCGTGCAGTATAGAACAGACCTGCTTACATATGGGTCTTGAAGATCTTTGATTGTCGTAGGAATGGAGTTGGTCTTGGAATTGATCGGGCTGGTTACCGGAGTTAGAATAAGGATCGGGCTGGTTACCGGAGTTAGTATAAGAATCGGGCTGGTTACCGGAGTTAGTATAATAATCGGGCTGGTTACCGGAGTTAGTAATGTCGGGATGGTTACCGAATACGTCGGGACGATACCCGGAATTAGAAAGGTCGGGATGGTTACCGAATGCGTCGGGATGGTTCCCGGAATTGGAAAGGTCGGGATGGTTACCGAATGCGTCGGGATGATACCCGGAATTAGAAAGGTCGGAAGAGTACGACTCGATTTCTTCCATCTCCAATGGGGGCAATCGAAATGAAACTCTTTCCGACGAGGTGTTAAAACACCGGAGGCTCGCTTTGCCTTTACGATTGGTGACAACGCAGTCACCCAGGAATACATCCGGCGCTACATTAACACGGCGGATATATCCCTGTTTGGGTCCTTCGACGTCGACCGCTATGCACGCAACGGTACGAGGTTCGAGGACGAATTCTTCGGATTTCGGAGGAGTCTTTGTTCGGACTCGATCCTCACGCTCCACGATCCGACTTCTCGCAGTGTACTCCGATATCTCTCGAGTCTCCTTCGATTCCGGCCGGCTTTTCACGGCGTTTTTCTCTAGGGAGTACTCGATCGAATCCCGAGGAGGCATTGAAATAACCTCCGTCACCGGAGCTCTGCAAGGTCTGACCGCGGGTGCACGAGGATTTGAGGAAGACACTCGAACGTTCCTTACCGAATGTTCCTCACGCTTGGCGGCTGGAGTTTTAACGAGATCGTTGGTCATAGACGAAGGCATTGAAATAACCTCTGCTGCCAATTCATCGCGAGGCTCAGCCGTGGGCGCGCAAGGGTTCGAGAAGGGAACCCGAATGTTTCCTATTGTTATGGATTGATTCGCAAAGGAGATCTCGGCTCCTGTTCTGAAGAAGGGAGAACCGAGGATTCCGTCGATGTTAATTGGGAAGTTTTCTTCCAAGACATGAAATTCGATAGGGTTTTGACCCTGTAAGTGTATTTTAATTTGACCGAGAGTTGGAATGGATCCCTCGGTTATTCCTTGGACTTCTATAATGTTCGTATGATCTATAGGTAGATTTGGTTCTAGACTTGACGCACGAATTAAATTGATCTCCGAACCCGTGTCTAACAAAAATTCACACTTCTTTTGTAATTGAGGGGCGGAGATTTTTACGCGCGGAATTGGTGAGTCTGCAGCAAGATTTACTGCTGAGACGAATCGTCGGACTGGTCGTTCGTCCGGATAGCTGTTTGGGTGCGGGCTGTAGTTTGAGTTGATGATGCGGCCTCCCGCCTGGGGTTGGCTTCGGTCGGGAGGCCGGACTCGTTTCCCGACCTCCTATTATTATTGAAAGCGCGCTTACGGCACTCGTGAATATCGTGCCCGGGGACTTTGCAGTAGTTGCAAAATTTGTTAGGGCTTGAGGGGCGATCTGTGCGACCATCGCGGTATGTGTTTTGGTCGCGAGGATTATTTTCCCATCGCCGTTGCGGCGTCGGGGAGCGATAAGAGTCCCGATTTGAGTTTCTTGAGGACTGATGAGACGAATCCGGTCTGTTATCGCGGCGTTCTTGAGTTCGCTCTGGAATGTCACGAGCGGACTCGTACGTGGAACGCTGGCGATACGGCCGGTTATCAGAGAAGCTGACTCGTTTTTCTTCGCGGATCAGTTCTCGTCGACGAGTCTGGTCTGACTCATACTGCCTGTAAGCAGAGATGGCTGCTTCGAAAACAGTGGCAGGATTTCGCGAAGGGCAATGAAGCACTTCGGCACGCAGCTGGGGAAGGAGACCTCGTAGAAAACAATCTACTACGAAGCGATCTAGTTCTTCGTAATCAAGGCCAATATCTGTGGCATCTTGAATCGCGGTTCGAAGGTCTTTAACGCGATTGATGAAGTCTAAGATGTGCTCGTTTGGAGCTTGGAGTACACTCGCGAGATCGCCACGGTACTGGTCCACGAATTTGTATGGGCCCAGTACTGTACGTAACTTTTCGCATAGTGCAGAAATTGTGACTATGTGCTCGCCTTCTATAGCGGCATAAGCACGATCGTGGAGTTTATTGCAGAGCAATTTCGTGAGGGCACGCTCTGCAGTGGCCGGTACGGTGTCACGCGCGCGTTTGCATGCACGTATGAATTGTAGGACGGAAGACGAAGTTCCGTCGAATCTAGGGACAAGCTCGGCGGCTTGTTTTAGAGCAAAATTGCCAGTAGGTTCATACTGTGGGATTTCGCGTGGCTCTGGCGGTGAAGGTTCCCGCATATTAGAGACGTTACTAGGGCCTGGTGTAGGCGTTTGTTGACGTAGGGTTTGACTCGTGATTTGGATGTTATGAAGCTCTTTTCGTATTTCGTCGAGCATATTCTTTTGGTTTTGTGCGTCTTCTTCATATTTGAGACGCAATTTGGCAATAAAATCAGTTTCTTCTTTGAGATATTGCTCTCTACGGGCGAGGTCTTGCGCATAAAGGAGTAACTCTTCCTCGGTCATTGGGGGAAGGTCTGCGTTAGGATCTGCTTGGAGATCCCTTTGAGATCGCGTGATAGGGCGAGACATTTTGAAAGATATAAATGGGATTTAAGAAATGTGAACTTCGCACTGACACGCGTCGGGGCTTATTAATGCAAATATCGGCGACCACTTCGATGTCCTACCGACTGCGCCAAATTTGTCACGTCCGTCACTGTGTTTTTGTTACAGGTACCACGAGAGAGAAAAGAGAACAGTGACAGACGGACGGTTGAGATATTATGATTAAAATGAGGAGTGGTCTTTCGTGCCGAGACAGCCGCGGGCTGTCATATGCACTAGGACAACCGATATTGCTATGGAGGCAGTCAAGAAAAGAACGTCCGACGCGGTTACAAGGAGTGTCCCGACAAGAATCGCGCGCGAGAGGATGCAACGAGAACGGTGAGTTTACAGGATTCAACAATTATACAAGATATTATACGACTCACCGCAATGTTGTATTAACGCCTAATAATATTGTTGCAGCAGGAACTGGCGGTACTGACAGTAGGTGTCGTACATCGGATCTTCTATACAGATGTCCTCGAGGTGGGGAAGATCTGGCAGAGTTGCTGCTGCTCGGTTCGGGACGACGTTAGTGGCCTTGGATGCTGGCCGCAAGACGACACGTTGATGAGCTGGCAGAGGAACGTCACGGATGATTCGGCAACGGACCCTGGGAACGATGATCGTGTCTCGGCTGTCGTCGTCGTCGGCTATGTCGATCACCTCTGGACAATCGACCGGATGTAGAACTGGCGTCGGAGCTCGCGAGAGGTCCGCGTGGTTGACCTCTTTAGGAGGGTTGCAAGGGCAACCGTATACAGAAACGTAATCGGACGCGTCACACGGAATGTGCTCGGTGGTTCCCAGAAGTTCTGTCCACTCGGTAGTGGCAATGATTTGATCGAGCACCGCTTTATTTCTCAACGCGCGTCTCAATTTAGCAAGTTGATACTTGCGTCCCGCTCGACGTGGGCGTCGCATGGGTAAGGAATAGTAATGATGGAATATTAATAATAATATAATGAAAATGAACTTCCACTTGTTATTAACCTTTTTGGTAGTTAACTCGCTTCACGTCTATAGTGGCGGCTCAGCGTTTCCACTGCGCTCTTTAGACCAATTCTAGACGTGGCACGAGAACTTCTCTATGACTCGCTTCAAATTCCTTATTGGCGGCTCAGCGTTTCCACTGCGCACTTTAGACCAAGTCCGGATATGTCACGAGTTTAATATATTCGATGCAAGAACTGAATTGGAAGATGGTGTTGAACTAACACAAGAATAACAAGATCGAAGCACTGGTATAACAACAATATATTAAATAAGAACTGGTAAGTACACTGGTATACAATATGTAAGTAGTATTATAATAGGAGTAGTAATTGGATTAATGAATAATGGATATTGTAATATGTTATAGGAATAACGTATGAGAATTAGGACTTGAGTTGAGTTGAGTTAGAGTTGGAATTGGAATTGGAATTAGGAGTGAAGGATCGACACACTTCACTTTCGCGGAGCTAGACTGAACACGTCTGCTCTTGAAGCCGGACTGGCATGTCCGTGCGAGTCGCTGGCTGAAGGCGGACTGATGCAAGCGTCCGCTCTGCCTTGCCTCCTTCGGTCGGAGTGGGGATAGCTGACGCTGCAGTCTCTTTGTTCTTCAGTCGTCGGAGTGGGAGAACCGCTGACGCAGCAGCGTCTTCGCTCCCGGGGACTGCACGTGCATTTCTGCTGACGCTGCAGTCTCGTGGCTGTCCTTCTTCGCTCCCGGGGACTGCACGTGCATTTCTGCTGACGGTGCAGTCTCGTGGCTGTCCTATTGCCCTCTACGAGCGTGGGACTGCTGATGCAGCAGTCTTTGGACTTCTCGACGTTTCTAGAAGCTTCTAGATGCTTCCAGAGTGATGCAATACTTTATTGCATTATGTGTCGTGGTGATGGGTTGAAACTGAGGTAAGGTGTTGATCAAGGAGAAGTTATGGTGATGGGTAGAGACGGAGATAAGGATTAGAACAATAGAATATATGAGATCTTAATATTATGCTCTTATGTCTAGGGGACGGTGTGTGGATCTTATGTAGATCAGACCTTGTATACATACTGTGTGTGTACAAGGCCAACGTCGTACATCGGACGACGTAACACCTCCCAACGCGGAAAAGAAATTTCTTATAAGGAAGAAATTTCTCGCTCAACACTCGATCTCACACTCATTCATGCGACGCATCGTCCGGGGGTACTCCGCGCAGGGAGCACAGTTCTCGGCGAGTATTTCTTATATTTGTACGAAACACTGGTCGCACTGAAATGTTGTCGGTGTCGGCACGTGGGGCTGGGGCTGGTTTTGTAATGTCCGACAAGTCGTATTCGCAATGTTCATTTTTCGACTGTCTTTTCTCGGGGTTTAGGGTGGGTGGGGAATCACTTTGTTCACTAACACTTTCACTTGCACTTTTCCTGTATCTTGCTGCATACGTGTAAGTATTGTCCTTTTGCTTCAGGAAGATGAAGAATCTTGTGAGGGAGCTCCATACGGCGACTGCTAGATGCAAACTCCATCCGTAAAGTGAGTGCAATGCAATACCATTGATTATGGTACTTATGATAGTCTTTATTGTTCGGATTGCTATATATATTCCTAGCACTCCGGCACTGATTGAACCAAATGTGGTGAATCCTGACCACAGTTTTTGTGCTGTTGACTCCGCTATCTGTTGCAGGGAGTTTTCGTCAAGCAGGTTGAACATATTAACGTTTCCTGTTGCGTAATCTCTGCCGGATGCTCCTTGGGCGATAGAATTTATTACGGCCACTCTTTCCACTGGAAACATGATGTGGTCCTGTAGTTTGTTGAGATCCTCTTGGGAATAAATTCCGCCTGTTGCGATATTTGTTGGATCCACGTACTTCCACGTGGGTTTGATGAGCGGTTGTAATGTTGCTGGGGCAACGGTCTCTGTGAGTGACGGCGTTAAACGATACCAAATTCCGTTTATTTTGTAGAGAGGCGGCAGGAGTTCATTGCATGGCTTTTCTGTACCTGTGGCAACTATAATATGGTCTCCTGGCTTTAAGAACTTGGAAGAATTCTGGTAAGTGATCGGAAGTTCATCGAAACACTTATCCGTTTTCCGGACTTGTACGGTTACTGGAATGCACTTTATAATATGCACCACTTCTCCAGCTGGAACTGCGACGAATCCTGGTTCTCGCATAATGGCAGCTGCTATTTCTTCCGGTGATGAGTGTAACATCGTTAGTGCGTTTTGAAGGACCTGTTTCTCCAGTTCGCACTTTTGCCGGATGACATCCTGGTACAACTGGGTAAGTTGACTTTTCAGATGTTTTTCTACGTAGATGAACTTACTATTCACGTAGGTGAATATGTCCAGATTGCTTACTATGGTGTGAGTGCGTTCCTTGAATTTACCGGACAAACTTGTATCCAGAATAAAGAGCTTGGGGTGCTCCGTGCGAATAATAATATAACCGCAAATTGATGTACGACCAGATTCTGTCAACGCGAATGTGGTGTCTTCAGATTCCACCATATATAGTGTAGGTGAGAACTTTGTCTTTGTAGAAACTCTGGTA
Organism: Lasioglossum baleicum; assembly: GCF_051020765.1. Classification (NCBI taxonomy): domain Eukaryota; kingdom Metazoa; phylum Arthropoda; class Insecta; order Hymenoptera; family Halictidae; genus Lasioglossum; species Lasioglossum baleicum. The sequence continues at coordinate 1,254,828 of NW_027469092.1, forward strand.
GCTAGTCCTTCGTAGAGAACGTCGTAGCTATTGAACTTGCAGTAATCGTTGGGAACGACATCCCAGAATGTATGTCCATCTTGCGTATCAAGGCAGCTTCCTTTTGTGAAGGAGCATATTTGTCCTGACTGTAGATGGATCTGACTTGTAGAGAGCTTCACTGTTGCTGTGTAGTCCCTCAGGGTTATTCGAACAATGGCCTGTACAACGACACTGGTCCAAGTGCCGAATGGGTCGTTGTACGTTGTTCCCGCGCATTGCCCGTTATTTTGAAGTTCTCCCGCCAATGTGAGGCTGCGGGATGTAGTAGAATTGGGCTGGACTCCCGTGACCTGGGCGGTCGGAGTGATGAGGATTGTTCCGGTCTTCTGCAACTCGGAACAGGTTTCACTGGTGGTTGCCAGTAAATATTCCTGTCGTCCGTTCGTGACGATGGAAACATGTGAGTGCATGCCACAATAGAATATCGTGCGGTCGATTTCTATGTGGCACTGGATTACTCTCGTCTGAGTAAACTCTGCTAGTTGTAGCAATTGGATTTTTACTGAGTCCTCCGTGGGCTTGATTTCTTCAGGCTCGCAATCAGGAATATCGATGATGGAGAACGTTGTCGTGTTCAGTGTAGATCCTCCACAATCGTATCCGATGAGGGTGTACACTCGCGTGGCTATAGAGAGTAAGATGGCAACTTGGATCGGCTGCATGATTACAGTTTCGTGTGTGTCTAAGGACTGACGGTCTTCTGAGGCGATTGCTGCTTCGGAGAAGCGGTGTTGCGATGTGATATGCTGATCTTCCAGTAGTGGAAGGAGATTTTGCTGACCAGAGGTTTCGTATTTCGCTCGTTTAATCTGGTAGGGGTATTTGTTATCGCGAGAGTACTCGGATTTATATTTCATTCTTGCTGACGCGTATTTCGCCGTAGCGCAGAGATTAATTTTATCGTATTCGTTTCGCTTCGCATGGCAACGTGCAGATGGAAGTTGAAAGGAATCGAGTTTCTGTGGATCATCAAAGATATGATTTTGAAGTAAGTTAAGAAGTTCTTTTACTCTGGAGGCTTTGATATCCTTCTCTGGTTTAGAACTGTCGCTGGATTTATTGTGCAATATAGAACAGACCTGCTTACATATGGGTCTTGAAGATCTTTGATTGTCGTAAGAATGGAGTTGGTCTTGGAATTGATCGGGCTGGTTACCGGAGTTAGAATAAGGATCGGGCTGGTTACCGGAGTTAGAATAAGAATCGGGCTGGTTACCGGAGTTAGAAAGGTCGGGATGGTTACCGAATACGTCGGGATGATACCCGGAATTAGAAAGGTCGGGATGGTTACCGAATGCGTCGGGATAGTTCCCGGAATTAGAAAGGTCGGGATGGTTACCGAATGCGTCGGGATAGTACCCGGAATTAGAAAGGTCGGGATGGTTACCGAATGCGTCGGGATAGTACCCGGAATTAGAAAGGTCGGGATGGTTACCGAATACGTCGGGATGGTTCCCGGAATTAGATAGGTCGGAAGAGTACGACTCGATTTCTTCCATCTCCAATGGGGGCAATCGAAATGAAACTCTTTCCGACGAGGTGTTAAAACACCGGAGGCTCGCTTTGCCTTTACGATTGGTGACAACGCAGTCACCCAGGAATACATCCGGCGCTACATTAACACGGCGGATATATCCCTGTTTGGGTCCTTCGACGTCGACCGCTATGCACGCAACGGTACGAGGTTCGAGGACGAATTCTTCGGATTTCGGAGGAGTCTTTGTTCGGACTCGATCCTCACGCTCCACGATCCGACTTCTCGCAGTGTACTCCGATATCTCTCGAGTCTCCTTCGATTCCGGCCGGCTTTTCACGGCGTTTTTCTCTAGGGAGTACTCGATCGAATCCCGAGGAGGCATTGAAATAACCTCCGTCACCGGAGCTCTGCAAGGTCTGACCGCGGGTGCACGAGGATTTGAGGAAGACACTCGAACGTTCCTTGCCGAATGTTCCTCACGCTCGGCGGCTAGAGTTTTAACGAGATCGTTGGTCATAGACGAAGGCATTGAAATAACCTCTGCTGCCAATTCATCGCGAGGCTCAGCCGTGGGCGCGCAAGGGTTCGAGAAGGGAACCCGAATGTTTCCTATCGTAATGTATTCATTCGCAAAGGAGATCTCGGCTCCTGTTCTGAAGAAGGGAGAACCGAGGATTCCGTCGATGTTAATTGGGAAGTTTTCTCCCAAGACATGAAATTCGACAGGGTTTTGACCCTGTAAGTGTATTTTGATTTGACCGAGAGTTGGAATGGATCCCTCGGTTATTCCTTGGACTTCTATAGTGTTCGTATAATCTATAGGTAGATTTGGTTCTAGACTTGACGCACGAATTAGATTGATCTCCGAACCCGTGTCTAACAAAAATTCACACTTCTTTTGTAATTGAGGGGCGGAGATTTTTACGCGCGGGATTGGTGAGTCTGCAGCAAGATTTACTGCTGAGACGAATCGTCGGACTGGTCGTTCGTCCGGATAGCTGTTTGGGTGCGGGCTGTAGTTTGGGTTGAAGATGCGGCCTCCCGCCTGGGGTTGGCTTCGGTCGGGAGGCCGGACTCGTTTCCCGACCTCCTATTATTATTGAAAGCGCGCTTACGGCACTCGTGAATATCGTGCCCGGGGACTTTGCAGTAGTTGCAAAATTTGTTAGGGCTTGAGGGGCGATCTGTGCGACCATCGCGGTATGTGTTTTGGTCGCGAGGATTATTTTCCCATCGCCGTTGCGGCGTCGGGGAGCGATAAGAGTCCCGGTTTGAGTTTCTCGAGGACTGCTGAGACGAGTCCGGTCTGTTATCGCGGCGTTCTTGAGTTCGCTCTGGAATGTCACGAGCGGACTCGTACGTGGAACGCTGGCGATACGGCCGGTTATCAGAGAAGCTGACTCGTTTTTCTTCGCGGATCAGTTCTCGTCGACGAGTCTGGTCTGACTCATACTGCCTGTAAGCAGAGATGGCTGCTTCGAAAACAGTGGCAGGATTTCGCGAAGGGCAATGAAGCACTTCGGCACGCAGCTGGGGAAGGAGACCTCGTAGGAAGCAATCTACTACGAAGCGATCCAGCTCTTCGTAATCAAGGCCAATGTCTGTGGCATCTTGAATCGCGGTTCGAAGGTCTTTGACGCGATTGATGAAGTCTAGGATGTGCTCGTTTGGAGCTTGGAGTACACTCGCGAGATCGCCACGGTACTGGTCAACGAATTTGTATGGGCCCAGTACTGTTCGTAATTTCTCGCATAGTGCAGAAATTGTGAATATGTGCTGGCCTTCTATAGCGGCATAAGCACGATCGTGGAGTTTATTGCAGAGCAATTTTGTGAGGGCACGCTCTGTAGTGGCCGGTACGGTGTCACGCGCGCGTTTGCATGCACGTATGAATTGTAGGACGGAAGACGAAGTTCCGTCGAATCTAGGGACAAGCTCGGCGGCTTGTTTTAGAGCGAAATTGCCAGTAGGTTCATACTGTGGGATTTCGCGTGGCTCTGGCGGTGAAGGTTCCCGCATATTAGAGACGTTACTAGGGCCTGGTGTAGGCGATTGTTGACGTAGGGTTTGACTCGTGATTTGGATGTTATGAAGCTCTTTTCGTATTTCGTCGAGCATATTCTTTTGGTTTTGTGCGTCTTCTTCATATTTGAGACGCAATTTGGCAATAAAATCAGTTTCCTCTTTGAGATATTGCTCTCTACGGGCGAGGTCTTGCGCATAAAGGAGTAGCTCTTCCTCGGTCATTGGAGGAAGGTCTGCGTTAGGATCTGCTCGGAGATCCTTTTGAGATCGCGTGATTGGGCGAGACATTTTGAAAGATATAAATGGGATTTAAGAAATGTGAATTTCGCACTGACACGCGTCGGGCTTATTAATGCAAATATCGGCGACCACTTCGTTGTCACGTCCGTCACTGTGTTTTTGTTACAGGTACCAGGAGAGAGAAAAGAGAACAGTGACAGACGGACGGTTGAGATATGAAGATTAATATGAGGAGTGGTCTTTTGTGCCGAGACAGCCGCGGGCTGTCATATGCACTAGGACAACCGATATTGCTATGGATGCAGTCAAGAAGAGAACGTCCGACGCGGTTACAAGAACTGTCCCGACAAGAATCACGCGCGAGATGATGCAACGGAAACGGTGAGTTTACAGGATTCAGCAATTATACAAAACATTATACGACTCACCGCAATGCTGTATTAACGCCTAATAATATTGTTGCAGCAGGAATTGGCGGTACTGACAGTAGGTGTCGTACATCGGGTCTTCTATACAGATGTCCTCGAGGTGGGGAAGATCTGGCAGGGCTGCTGCTGCTCTCCTCGGGACGACATTAGTGGCCTTGGATGCTGGCCGCAAGATGACACGTTGATGAGCTGGCAGAGGAACGTCACGGATGATTCGGCAACGGACCCTGGGAACGATGATCGTGTCTCGGCTGTCGTCGTCGTCGGCTATGTCGATTACCTCAGGACGATCGACCGGATGCAGAACTGGCGTCGGAGAAGTTCGGTCCACTCGGTAGTGGCAATGATTTGATCGAGCACCGCTTTATTTCTCAACGCGCGTCTCAATTTAGCAAGTTGATACTTGCGTCCCGCTCGACGTGGGCGTCGCATGGGTAAGGAATAGTAATGATGGAATATTAATAATAATATAATGAAAATGAACTTCCACTTGCTATTAACCTTTTTGGTAGTTAACTCGCTTCACGTCTATAGTGGCGGCTCAGCGTTTCCACTGCGCTCTTTAGACCAATTCTAGACGTGGCACGAGAACTTCTCTATGACTCGCTTCAAATTCCTTATTGGCGGCTCAGCGTTTCCACTGCGCACTTTAGACCAAGTCCGGATATGTCACGAGTTTAATATATTCGATGCAAGAACTGAATTGGAAGATGGTGTTGAACTAACACAAGAATAACAAGATCGAAGCACTGGTATAACAACGATATATTAAATAAGAACTGGTAAGTACACTGGTATACAATATGTAAGTAGTATTATAATAGGAGTAGTAATTGGATTAATGAATAATGGATATAGTAATATGTTGTAGGAATAATGTATGAGTTGAGTTGAGTTGAGTTAGAATTGGAATTGGAATTGGAATTAGGAGTGAAGGATCGACACACTTCACTTTCGCGGAGCTAGACTGAACACGTCTGCTCTTGAAGCCGGACTGACTCTGAGGCCAGGTAGGCACGTCTGTGCGAGTCGCTGGCTGAAGGCGGACTGATGCAAGCGTCCGCTCTGCCTTGCCTCCTTCGGTCGGAGTGGGGATAGCTGACGCTGCAGTCTCTTTGTTCTTCAGTCGTCGGAGTGGGAGAACCGCTGACGCAGCAGCGTCTTCGCTCCCGGGGACTGCACGTGCATTTCTGCTGACGCTGCAGTCTCGTGGCTGTCCTATTGCCCTCTACGAGCGTGGGACTGCTGATGCAGCAGTCTTTGGACTTCTCGACGTTTCTAGAAGCTTCTAGATGCTTCCAGAGTGATGCAATACTTTATTGCATTATGTGTCGTGGTGATGGGTTGAAACTGAGGTAAGGTGTTGATCAAGGTGAAGTTATGGTGATGGGTAGAGACGGAGATAAGGGTTAGAACAATAGAATAATGAGATCTTAATACTACGCTCTTATGTCTAGGGGACGGTGTATGGATCTTATGCAGATCAGACCTTGTATACATAATGTATGTACAAGGCCAACGTCGTACATCGGACGACGTAACACCTCCCAACGCGGAAAAGAAATTTCTTACAAGGAAGAAATTTCTCGCTCAACACTCGATATCACACTCATTCATGCGACGTATCGTCCGGGGGTACTCCGCGCAGGGAGCACAGTTCTCGGCGAGTATTTTCTATATTTGAACGAAACACTGGTCGCACTGAAATGTTGTCGGTGTCGGCACGTGGGGCTGGGGCTGGTTTTATGCAATTTATTTCGCTTTGTTCATTTTGCATAGTTGGGTTTTGGGTGGGTGGGGAATCACTTGTGTCACTGTCACTTTTGTCTCAGGTGACGAGATTACGGCTTTGGCACAAACACTCTGCATCTCTAATTTGCTTGAGTATTGGTGTCTTCGTCCGAGGAAGAGGTGCTTGAGTTTTCGTCCTCTTCTTCGTCGTCCGTGAGAATTTCGCCTCTTTCTCTTCTTATTCTGGCAGTGTCTGTTGCTGCCTGATCCAGTGCGAGGAGGAAACTGCAGTGGATGCATTCCAATATTGGGGTTTCCCTCAATATGGGTTTTGTACACGCGTCGCATGCGTTCTTCCTTTTCCTTGTAAGAACGTGCGTGTATACGATGACCCTCCTGACTACCGCAGTGAGGCTGCAGGCAAGGCATAGTTCTCTGCCATTTAGGGAGATTCTGTGTCTGCCATTGTAGCAGAATATTCCCTGGTATCTGTAGATGAAGTCTCCGGCTTTGTTCGCCGATGGTCTCGCCGGTTGTAAGTGTCCGCACATGTTGATTGTGTTTGTGGATACTGGACACGATGTGGTAGGCGGCTGGGAACAGGCTGGGATTCTGGCTGTAGGAACTTCTTCGAAGTGCTGCTGTCGTTTGTTCTGTATCTTCCGGCGGTGGAAGGAGATTCTGTCGACGCTGGGTTTCGGATTTCGCTCGCTTATCGGTGTTGACCGGACGCGTGATTATCGCGGATTCTAATTTCGCGTCAGCGGAGGACTGTAATGAAATCTCCTGGGAGGGTTTCTTATCGCAAATCGCAGGAGACGCTACAATTATGGTTCGCGGGTTATTGCAAAGGTATAGTATAATACGAAATTTGTTTCTCCTTTTTGCTGACGCGTATTTTACAGACGTATAATTCCTAGATGGATGGAAATCGCTTTGCGGTGCACGGATACTTGACCGTTGAGACTGGAAGAGATCATGTCCCGGCGAAAAATCAGAGGTAGGTTTTTGAAATGAAATATAGACTCTCTTTGACTCTGATTTAGAAATTATCGCGGGATGATCTTTTATGATCGACTCGTATGCTCGGTCTATACGAGGTAGAGTTTTATGCTTTATTTTATGTAGACGTTCTGTTGTCTTTAGAGAATCAAAGGCGGGGACATTTCCTTTCAACCTAGACTCGGAATAGAAACAATCGGACTTGATACCGGAGCTTGTAGAATAAACCTTCATAGGTTTGAATTCGCGGGAGTCTTCTTTGGACTCTGGATTAAAATTGTCGGGATGGTTACCGAGTACGTCGGGATGGTTACCGGAATTGAAAAGGTCGGGATGGTTACCGAATGCGTCGGGATGGTTACCGGAGTTAGAATAATGATCGGGCTGGTTACCGGAGTTAGTATAAGAATCGGGCTGGTTACCGGAGTTAGTATGAGAATCGGGCTGGTTACCGGAGTTAGTATATGAATCGGGCTGGTTACCGGAGTTAGTATAAAGATCGGGCTGGTTACCGGAGTTAGTATAAGAATCGGGCTGGTTACCGGAGTTAGAATAAGAATCGGGCTGGTTACCGGAGTTAGTATGAGAATCGGGCTGGTTACCGGAGTTAGAATAAGAATCGGGCTGGTTACCGGAGTTAGTAATGTCGGGATGGTTACCGAATACGTCGGGATGATACCCGGAAGTAGAATGGTCGGGATGGTTACCGAATACGTCGGGATGGTTCCCGGAATTAGAAAGGTCGGAAGAGTACGACTCGATTTCTTCCATCTCCAATGGGGGCAATCGAAATGAAACTCTTTCCGACGAGGTGTTAAAACACCGGAGGCTCGCTTTGCCTTTACGATTGGTGACAACGCAGTCACCCAGGAATACATCCGGCGCTACATTAACACGGCGGATATATCCCTGTTTGGGTCCTTCGACGTCGACCGCTATGCACGCAACGGTACGAGGTTCGAGGACGAATTCTTCGGATTTCAGAGGAGTCTTTGTTCGAACTCGATCCTCACGCTCCACGATCCGACTTCTCGCAGTGTACTCCGATATCTCTCGAGTCTCCTTCGATTCCGGCCGGCTTTTCACGGCGTTTTTCTCTAGGGAGCACTCGGTCGAATCCCGAGGAGGCATTGAAATAACCTCCGTCACCGGGGCTCTGCAAGGTCTGACCGCGGGTGCACGAGGATTTGAGGAAGACACTCGAACGTTCCTTGCCGAATGTTCCTCACGCTTGGCGGCTGGAGTTTTAACGAGATCGTTGGTCATAGACGAAGGCATTGAAATAACCTCTGCTGCCAATTTATCGCGAGGCTCAGCCGTGGGCGCGCAAGGGTTCGAGAAGGGAACCCGAATGTTTCCTATCATAATGTATTCATTCGCAAAGGAGATCTCGGCTCCTGTTCTGAAGAAGGGAGAACCGAGGATTCCGTCGATGTTAATTGGGAAGTTTTCTTCCAAGACATGAAATTCGATAGGGTTTTGACCCTGTAAGTGTATTTTAATTTGACCGAGAGTTGGAATGGATCCCTCGGTTATTCCTTGGACTTCTATAGTGTTTGTATGATCTATAGGTAGATTTGGTTCTAGACTTGACGCACGAATTAAATTGATCTCCGAACCCGTGTCTAACAAAAATTCACACTTCTTTTGTAATTGAGGGGCGGAGATTTTTACGCGCGGAATTGGTGAGTCTGCAGCAAGATTTACTGGTGAGACGAATCGTCGGACTGGTCGTTCGTCCGGATAGCTGTTTGGGTGCGGGCTGTAGTTTGAGTTGAAGATGCGGCCTCCCGCCTGGGGTTGGCTTCGGTCGGGAGGCCGGACTCGTTTCCCGACCTCCTATTATTATTGAAAGTGCGCTTACGGCACTCGTGAATATCGTGCCCGGGGGTTTTGCAGTAGTTGCAAAATTTGTTAGGGCTTGAGGGGCGATCTGTGCGACCATCGCGGTACGTGTTTTGGTCGCGAGGATTATTTTCCCATCGCCGTTGCGGCGTCGGGGAGCGATAAGAGTCCCGGTTTGAGTTTCTCGAGGACTGCTGAGACGAGTCCGGTCTGTTATCGCGGCGTTCTTGGGTTCGCTCTGGAATGTCACGAGCGGACTCGTACGTGGAACGCTGGCGATACGGCCGGTTATCAGAGAAGCTGACTCGTTTTTCTTCGCGGATCAGTTCTCGTCGACGAGTCTGGTCTGACTCATACTGCCTGTAAGCAGAGATGGCTGCTTCGAAAACAGTGGCAGGATTTCGCGAAGGGCAATGAAGCACTTCGGCACGCAGCTGGGGAAGGAGACCTCGTAGAAAACAATCTACTACGAAGCGATCTAGTTCTTCGTAATCAAGGCCAATATCTGTGGCATCTTGAATCGCGGTTCGAAGGTCTTTAACGCGATTGATGAAGTCTAAGATGTGCTCGTTTGGAGCTTGGAGTACACTCGCGAGATCGCCACGGTACTGGTCAACGAATTTGTATGGGCCCAGTACTGTTCGTAATTTCTCGCATAGTGCAGAAATTGTGAATATGTGCTCGCCTTCTATAGCGGCATAAGCACGATCGTGGAGTTTATTGCAGAGCAATTTCGTGAGGGCACGCTCTGCAGTGGCCGGTACGGTGTCACGCGCGCGTTTGCATGCACGTATGAATTGTAGGACGGAAGACGAAGTTCCGTCGAATCTAGGGACAAGCTCGGCGGCTTGTTTTAGAGCGAAATTACCAGTAGGTTCATACTGTGGGATTTCGCGTGGCTCTGGCGGTGAAGGTTCCCGCATATTAGAGACGTTACTAGGGCCTGGTGTAGGCGTCTGTTGACGTAGGGTTTGACTCGTGATTTGGATGTTATGAAGCTCTTTTCGTATTTCGTCGAGCATATTCTTTTGGTTTTGTGCGTCTTCTTCATATTTGAGACGCAATTTCGCAATAAAATCAGTTTCTTCTTTGAGATATTGCTCTCTACGGGCGAGGTCTTGTGCGTATAGGAGTAGCTCTTCCTCGGTCATTGGGGGAAGGTCTGCGTTAGGATCTGCTCGGAGATCCCTTTGAGATCGCGTGATTGGGCGAGACATTTTGAAAGATATAAATGGGATTTAAGAAATGTGAACTTCGCTCTGACACGCGTCGGGGCTTATTAATGCAAATATCGGCGACCACTTCGATGTCCTACCGACTGCGCCAAATTTGTCACGTCCGTCACTGTGTTTTTGTTACAGGTACCAGGAGAGAGAAAAGAGAACAGTGACAGACGGACGGTTGAGATATGAAGATTAATATGAGGAGTGGTCTTTTGTGCCGAGACAGCCGCGGGCTGTCATATGCACTAGGACAACCGATATTGCTATGGATGCAGTCAAGAAGAGAACGTCCGACGCGGTTACAAGAACTGTCCCGACAAGAATCACGCGCGAGATGATGCAACGGAAACGGTGAGTTTACAGGATTCAGCAATTATACAAAACATTATACGACTCACCGCAATGCTGTATTAACGCCTAATAATATTGTTGCAGCAGGAATTGGCGGTACTGACAGTAGGTGTCGTACATCGGGTCTTCTATACAGATGTCCTCGAGGTGGGGAAGATCTGGCAGGGCTGCTGCTGCTCTCCTCGGGACGACATTAGTGGCCTTGGATGCTGGCCGCAAGATGACACGTTGATGAGCTGGCAGAGGAACGTCACGGATGATTCGGCAACGGACCCTGGGAACGATGATCGTGTCTCGGCTGTCGTCGTCGTCGGCTATGTCGATTACCTCAGGACGATCGACCGGATGCAGAACTGGCGTCGGAGAAGTTCGGTCCACTCGGTAGTGGCAATGATTTGATCGAGCACCGCTTTATTTCTCAACGCGCGTCTCAATTTAGCAAGTTGATACTTGCGTCCCGCTCGACGTGGGCGTCGCATGGGTAAGGAATAGTAATGATGGAATATTAATAATATAATGAAAATGAACTTCCACTTGTTATTAACCTTTTTGGTAGTTAACTCGCTTCACGTCTATAGTGGCGGCTCAGCGTTTCCACTGCGCTCTTTAGACCAATTCTAGACGTGGCACGAGAACTTCTCTATGACTCGCTTCAAATTCCTTATTGGCGGCTCAGCGTTTCCACTGCGCACTTTAGACCAAGTCCGGATATGTCACGAGTTTAATATATTCGATGCAAGAACTGAATTGGAAGATGGTGTTGAACTAACACAAGAATAACAAGATCGAAGCACTGGTATAACAACGATATATTAAATAAGAACTGGTAAGTACACTGGTATACAATATGTAAGTAGTATTATAATAGGAGTAGTAATTGGATTAATGAATAATGGATATAGTAATATGTTGTAGGAATAATGTATGAGTTGAGTTGAGTTGAGTTAGAGTTGGAATTGGAATTGGAATTAGGAGTGAAGGATCGACACACTTCACCTTCGCGGAGCTAGACTGAACACGTCTGCTCTTGAAGCCGGACTGGCGGCTGAGGCCAGGTAGGCACGTCTGTGCGAGTCGCTGGCTGAAGGCGGACTGATGCAAGCGTCCGCTTTGCCTTGCCTCCTTCGGTCGGAGTGGGGATAGCTGACGCTGCAGTCTCTTTGTTCTTCAGTCGTCGGAGTGGGAGAACCGCTGACGCAGCAGCGTCTTTGCTCCCGGGGACTGCACGTGCATTTCTGCTGACGCTGCAGTCTCGTGGCTGTCCTATTGCCCTCTACGAGCGTGGGACTGCTGATGCAGCAGTCTTTGGACTTCTCAACGTTTCTAGAAGCTTCTAGATGCTTCCAGAGTGATGCAATACTTTATTGCATTATGTGTCGTGGTGATGGGTTGAAACTGAGGTAAGGTGTTGATCAAGGTGAAGTTATGGTGATGGGTAAAGACGGAGATAAGGATTAGAACAATAGAATAATGAGATCTTAATGCTATGCTCTTATGTCTAGGGGACGGTGTATGGATCTTATGCAGATCAGACCTTGTATACATAGTGTGTGTACAAGGCCAACGTCGTACATCGGACGACGTAACACCTCCCAACGCGGAAAAGAAATTTCTTACAAGGAAGAAATTTCTCGCTCAACACTCGACCTCACATTCATTCATGCGACGCATCGTCCGGGGGTACTCCGCGCAGGGAGCACGGTTCTCGGCGAGTATTTCCTATATTTGTACGAAACACTGGTCGCACTGAAATGTTATCGGTGTCGGCACGTGGGGCTGGGGCTGGTTTTATGCAATTTATTTCGCTTTGTTCATTTTGCATAGTTGGGTTTTGGGTGGGTGGGGAATCACTTTGTTCACTAACACTTTCACTTGCACTTTTCCTGTAACTGACTGTATATTTTAATTGTTAGGTTCGGCTGTTCCGTCCTGGTCGGGATCCGCATTGTGGTCCCTGATGTCTGCAGCTATGTGTACCTTTGATGGCACCGTCCAGTCATCTTCGTCTGAAGTGGCGTCACTATCGCTGGTTTGGAGGTCTTCCGAGTCGGAATCAGAGTCGAAGTCAGTGTCGGAGTCGGAATTGGATTCAGAGTCGAAACTGAATTCTTCGATAATTGGCCTACGGCTGTGAGGGAAATCCGTCCTGGATCGCATACGAGCTATTTGGTAAGCGCATGGAGCACAGTCCCAGACTGGCTTTTCATCACAGATGTTCTCTTTGCATTGTTCACATGTGTTGTACATGCCGTACATTCTAACGTGATCGAAGCGTTCCGTTCTTCCTATCTTAGCAGGCAGACTGCATGTGCAGCATAATTGTTTTCCCTCGGAGGTTATATAGATTGTTCCCGTGAAACAGATTACTTGGAGGTAGTTCTGTAGATACCTCTTGGCTCTACGGTCTGATGTCCTATGGATCTTGCCTTGTTTGCACATCTTGTTAGGTTGTCCCGCTTGGATGCTGCTGTCGTGACGGTTCGTAGCGTACTGACGGTCTTTCGTCAAGTTGCTAGTGTCGTCATTACTTTGGTGTTGCCTGTATCTCATCAGGGAGGTGGGGGCTACTGAGAACGGGCAGGGTTCTTTCCTTATCTTCTTCCAGATGAGTGTCACGTTTCGCTGACGCGGGGTTTGTGTTAGATTATTCGGTGCACGCTTGAGTTTGTTTGCATGTACAATCTTAAAATGGTTCCCTACTTTAATTTTTACATTGTTTGAGTCTAGGATGTCGCAAATTTCGTGAGGACCCGTATATTGCGCATCGAATTTGCCCTTGCAGGGTTCTTTGAGTAGGAATACCCGTTCTCCTACCTTGAATTCTACCGGGTTAATTCTTCTATCGTAGTATGATTTTGATTTTCTTTTCGCGGAGACTAGGTTTCCGCGCGCGCGAATCTGGGTTTCGGTTATCTTTCTTTGCAATTGGGAGAGGTAGTGGGTATAGGAGTCGTTTTCGCATTCGTAGGAGTAGGAATCGGCGGATGGGACTCGTGCCAAAGAGCCGAATACTAACTCGTGCGGCGTGAAATCTGTGCCCTCGTGGACACTCGTATTGTAACTAAACATTGCCAAATCGACCCATTTGTCCCAGTTGTTCTTGTGGACGTATTGCTTCAGGTACTCTGCTAAGACGTGGTGGGATCTCTCGATTGACCCGTTGCTTTGAGGGTGGAAGGCTGTTGTTTGCAGCCGAGTTATTCTGAATCGTTTTGCGATGGCCTTCATCAGGGAACTTGTGAAATTCGCTCCTTGATCCGTTAGGATGGCTTTAGGTGTTCCGAAACGGCAGATAAAATTGTTTATAAATGCGTCCGCAGTGCTGATGGCATCGGCGGATTTAAGAGGGATTGCGGTTGAGTGTTTCGTTAATAGATCCTGTATGGTTAAGATGTATGTGTTTCCGTCGTTGGTTGTTGGAAGGGGCCCTACAATGTCCATGGACACCTTATCGAACGCCCTACCGGGTGTATCCGTTATTCTCATCGGCAGGCGCGTTTTTACCCTGGTCAGTTTATTACGTTGGCAACTGAGGCAGTTATTAACGTAGTTCGTTATCTGGATCTTCATACCGCTCCACCAATATCTTTCGCGGATTCTCTTCAGGGTTTTTGTAATTCCTTTGTGCCCTGCGTACGCAGAGACGTGATTTTCTGCGATAATATCATTCCATCTATCTTCGGCCGGTATCTGGATTTCGTTTGCGCAGAAGAATATGTGTACGGGGGTGTCTTCGAATGTTGCGATGAGGAGGTTCGAGACGTACTCCATGGAATTGTCGTCTATATAGGTTTTAGAGATTGAAAATGTTCGCAGTCTGAGTTCGTTGGCTACATCAAGTAATGTCCGGAAACATTCTTTTAGGTCGTCAGTTGAAACCTCGTGAGTCAGGGATGGTTTGATGGGTATCTGTATCAGCTTGTTGCTACCGAAATTACTTATCTTTGCTTTGAATAAGGTCAGATCTCGACCGTCGGACAGTTTCCTTTGTCTATGGAGGTCTACGGCTCCTGGGTCTATAGGTTGACCATCCAGGGTTGTGAAACATACTAAATTATCTTTCCTCATAATTAGTCGGTCGCGGAGGTACGTTATTCTCCCTTGTCGTCTTGGCTCCTCATCTTCTTCCTCGTCCTCGGAGGGTAAGGTTTCTTCTTCTTCATCGAGCCAGTTTGGTCCCGTTGGTTGGGGAATTAGGCTGGGGACGGCGGTTAAAATGTCCTCTAGTCCTGTTATGGGTGACTCCTCTTGACTGGAGGCGGGTACTAGGGGTGGTGATACCAAAAGGCTGTCGTCATCTGAACTCGCCCTAGGGCGTGGTGGCGTTTTCGATGGTGGTTCAGATGTTGAGTTTGACGATGATTTCCTCTTCCTCGGGGGAATTGACTGAGGCGGTGGCATAAGATGCGAGTCGGCCCATCTCCTTCGGCGGTTATCGAAGAGAGGGGTTCCTGGATTTGATAACGGTGCTCTTGGCGGCGATGTGCCTCCAGGGGTGCTCCATGAGAGGGGCAACGTAACTGGGTTTCGGGAGAGGGCATCAGCGTTAGAATTCGCTTTTCCAGGTTTGTAGACGACTTTATATTCAAACTCGGCCAGTTTTAGGCGCCATCTGAGGAGGCGCGACGTAGGGTCTTTTACCGACGTCATCCAGACCAGCGGTTTATGGTCTGTGATTAGTGTAAATTTTCGGCCGTAAATATATGGTCTAAAATACTGTACTGCGAATATTATGGCTAAACACTCCTTCTCTATTGTAGAATAGTTCACTTCAGCGCCCTGCAGGATCCTTGAGGCATAGGCAACGGGACGATCCTTGCCTACTTCGCCTTGGCTTAGTACGGCGCCGATGGCATATCCAGATGCATCGCAGGTGACGTTAAACGGCTTATCGAAATCCGGGTATTGAAGGACCGGTTCGTCACACAGGGCTTGTCGTAGGTCTTCGAAGGCCTTTTCTTGTTTTGGACCCCATTCGAAATTGTGCTCTTTGGCGAGGAGTTGGGTTAGGGGTTTGGAGATTTTAGCGAAGTCATTAATAAATTTGCGGTAGTACCCTGCAAGGCCTAGAAATTCGCGCACGTTTTTCGCGTTCTTAGGTCGTGGGAAATTTTGTACGGCATTAATTTTCTTTGGACATGGTCTGACGCCGTCTTGACTAATCTGATGTCCCAGGTATGCCACTTCCTTATGAAGGAAGCCGCATTTCGAGGGCTGTAATTTGAGGTTGGCTCCGCGCAGTCGGCGGGCTAGTTTATTGAATTTGGCATAATGTTCTTCTAATGAACGCGCGTAGATCACGATATCATCGAGGTACACGAAGAGTTCGTTGCCTTGTAGGCCGCAGAGGACTGTGTCCATTAATCTTTGGAAGGTAGCCGGGGCATTACGGAGACCGAATGGCATTCTGTTGAATTCGTAGTGGCCGAAAGGCGTGGAGAAGGCGGTCTTTGCGGCGTCCTCTTTCTCCATTCCTATCTGATGGAATCCGCTGGCTAAGTCAAATACACTGAAGTATGCGGCGCTGCCTAACTGGTCTAGGATTTCGTTAATGCTAGGTAGCGGGTACGCGTCGGCCACCGATTTCTCGTTTAATGCGCGGTAATCGATTACCATGCGCCATTTTTTGTTACCCTCGGCGTCCGCTTTCTTAGGAACAATCCACAAGGGGGAATTATAAGGTGAGTTAGATGGAACGACTATGTCATTCCGTAAGAGTTCGGACATTTGTTTGTTGATTTCGTCCTTGTGGATTGGTGGGTAGCGATACTGTTTAACATGGATTGGAATATCATCCGTCGTGATGATTCTGTGAGTCACCGCATTTGTTTTTCCCAAACGATCCCCTTGGAGATGGAAAAGATCATTGTGCTTTTCTAACAAAGATTTAACATGGTCCATTTCGTCACCGCTGAGATGATCCATGGGGATAGTTTCTAATAGCTCTTTCACGCGAGCTTCGTGGGAATTTGCGATGGAATAGGTCATTCTGACCTTGGTTTTATCGGGCTGGTTACCGGAGTTAGTATAATGATCGGGCTGGTTACCGGAGTTAGTATGAGAATCGGGCTGGTTACCGGAGTTAGTATGAGAATCGGGCTGGTTACCGGAGTTAGTAATGTCGGGATGGTTACCGAATGCGTCGGGATGGTTCCCGGAATTGGAAAGGTCGGGATGGTTACCGAATACGTCGGGACGATACCCGGAAGTAGAAAGGTCGGGATGGTTACCGAATGCGTCGGGATGGTTCCCGGAATTAGAAAGGTCGGGATGGTTACCGAATGCGTCGGGATAGTACCCGGAATTAGAAAGGTCGGAAGAGTACGACTCGATTTCTTCCATCTCCAATGGGGGCAATCGAAATGAAACTCTTTCCGACGAGGTGTTAAAACACCGGAGGCTCGCTTTGCCTTTACGATTGGTGACAACGCAGTCACCCAGGAATACATCCGGCGCTACATTAACACGGCGGATATATCCCTGTTTAGGTCCTTCGACGTCGACCGCTATGCACGCAACGGTACGAGGTTCGAGGACGAATTCTTCGGATTTCGGAGGAGTCTTTGTTCGGACTCGATCCTCACGCTCCACGACCCGACTTCTCGCAGTGTACTCCGATATCTCTCGAGTCTCCTTCGATTCCGGCCGGCTTTCCACGGCGTTTTTCTCTAGGGAGTACTCGATCGAATCCCGAGGAGGCATTGAAATAACCTCCGTCACCGGGGCTCTGCAAGGTCTGACCGCGGGTGCACGAGGATTTGAGGAAGACACTCGAACGTTCCTTGCCGAATGTTCCTCACGCTTGGCGGCTGGAGTTTTAACGAGATCGTTGGTCATAGACGAAGGCATTGAAATAACCTCTGCTGCCAATTTATCGCGAGGCTCAGCCGTGGGCGCGCAAGGGTTCGAGAAGGGAACCCGAATGTTTCCTATCGTTATGTATTCATTCGCAAAGGAGATCTCGGCTCCTGTTCTGAAGAAGGGAGAACCGAGGATTCCGTCGATGTTAATTGGGAAGTTTTCTTCCAAGACATGAAATTCGATAGGGTTCTGACCCTGTAAGTGTATTTTAATTTGACCGAGAGTTGGAATGGATCCCTCAGTTATTCCTTGGACTTCTATAGTGTTCGTATGATCTATAGGTAGATTTGGTTCTAGACTTGACGCACGAATTAAATTGATCTCCGAACCCGTGTCTAACAAAAATTCACACTTCTTTTGTAATTGAGGGGCGGAGATTTTTACGCGCGGAATTGGTGAGTCTGCAGCAAGATTTACTGCTGAGACGAATCGTCGGACTGGTCGTTCGTCCGGATAGCTGTTTGGGTGCGGGCTGTAGTTTGGGTTGAAGATGCGGCCTCCCGCCTTGGGTTGGCTTCGGTCGGGAGGCCGGACTCGTTTCCCGACCTCCTATTATTATTAAAAGCGCGCTTACGGCACTCGTGAATATCGTGCCCGGGAACTTTGCAGTAGTTGCAAAATTTGTTAGGGCTTGAGGGGCGGTCTGTGCGACCATCGCGGTACGTGTTTTGGTCGCGAGGATTATTTTCCCATCGCCGTTGCGGCGTCGGGGAGCGATAAGAGTCCCGGTTTAAGTTTCTCGAGGACTGCTGAGACGAGTCCGGTCTGTTATCGCGGCGTTCTTGAGTTCGCTCTGGAATGTCACGAGCGGACTCGTACGTGGAACGCTGGCGATACGGCCGGTTATCAGAGAAGCTGACTCGTTTTTCTTCGCGGATCAGTTGTCACGTCCGTCACTGTGTTTTTGTTACAGGTACCAGGAGAGGGAAAAGAGAACAGTGACAGACGGACGGTTGAGATATTATGATTAAAATGAGGAGTGGTCTTTCGTGCCGAGACAGCCGCGGGCTGTCATATGCACTAGGACAACCGATATTGCTATGATGCAGTCAAGAAGAGAACGTCCGACGCGGTTACAAGAAGTGTCCCGACAAGAATCACGCGCGAGATGATGCAACGAGAACGGTGAGTTTACAGGATTCAGCAATTATACAAGATATTGTACGACTCACCGCAATGTTGTATTAATGCCTAATAATATTGCTGCAGCAGGAACTGGCGGTACCGACAGTAGGTGTCGTACATCGGGTCTTCTATACAGATGTCCTCGAGGTGGGGAAGATCTGGCAGAGTTGCTGCTGCTCGGTTCGGGACGACATTAGTGGCCTTGGATGCTGGCCGCAAGACGACACGTTGATGAGTTGGCAGAGGAACGTCACTGATGATTCGGCAACGGACCCTGGGAACGATGATCGTGTCTCGGCTGTCGTCGTCGTCGGCTATGTTGATCACCTCTGGACAATCGACCGGATGTAGGACTGGCGTCGGAGCTCGCGAGAGGTCCGCGTGGTTGACCTCTTTAGGAGGATTGCAAGGGCAACCGTATACAGAAACGTAATCGGACGCGTTGTTACGTCGTCCGATGTACGACGTTGGCCTTGTACACACACTATGTATATATGTATACAAGGTCTGATCTGCATAAGATCCACACACCGTCCCCTAGACATAAGAGCATAGTATTAAGATCTCATTATTGTATTGTTCTACTCCTTATCTCCGTCTCTACCCATCACCATAACTTCACCTTGATCAACACCTTACCTCAGTTTCAACCCATCACCACGACACATAATGCAATAAAGTATTGCATCACTCTGGAAGCATCTAGAAGCTTCTAGAAACGTCGAGAAGTCCAAAGACTGCTGCATCAGCAGTCCCACGCTCGTAGAGGGCAATAGGACAGCCACGAGACTGCAGCGTCAGCAGAAATGCACGTGCAGTCCCCGGGAGCGAAGACGCTGCTGCGTCAGCGGTTCTCCCACTCCGACGACCGAAGAACAAAGAGACTGCAGCGTCAGCTATCCCCACTCCGAACGAAGGAGGCAAGGCAGAGCGGACGCTTGCATCAGTCCGCCTTCAGCCAGCGACTCGCACAGACGTGCCTACCTGGCCTCAGAGTCAGTCCGGCTTCAAGAGCAGACGTGTTCAGTCTAGCTCCGCGAAAGTGAAGTGTGTCGATCCTTCACTCCTAATTCCAATTCCAATTCCAACTCTAACTCAACTCAACTCAAGTCCTAATTCTCATACGTTATTCCTATAACATATTACAATATCCATTATTCATCAATCCAATTACTACTCCTATTATAATACTACTTACATATTGTATACCAGTGTACTTACCAGTTCTTATTTAATATATCGTTGTTATACCAGTGCTTCGATCTTGTTATTCTTGTGTTAGTTCAACACCATCTTCCAATTCAGTTCTTGCATAGAATATATTAAACTCGTGACATATCCGGACTTGGTCTAAAGTGCGCAGTGGAAACGCTGAGCCGCCAATAAGGAATTTGAAGCGAGTCATAGAGAAGTTCTCGTGCCACGTCTAGAATTGGTCTAAAGAGCGCAGTGGAAACGCTGAGCCGCCACTATAGACGTGAAGCGAGTTAACTACCAAAAAGGTTAATAACAAGTGGAAGTTCATTTTCATTATATTATTAATATTCCATCATTACTATTCCTTACCCATGCGACGCCCACGTCGAGCGGGACGCAAGTATCAACTTGCTAAATTGAGACGCGCGTTAAGAAATAAAGCGGTGCTCGAACAAATCATCGCCACTACCGAGTGGACAGAACTTCTGGGAACCACCGAGCACATTCCGTGTGACGCGTCCGATTACGTTTCTGTATACGGTTGCCCTTGCAACCCTCCTAAAGAGGTCAACCACGCGGACCTCTCGCGAGCTCCGACGCCAGTTCTACATCCGGTTGATTGTCCAGAGGTGATCGACATAGCCGACGACGACGACAGCCGAGACACGATCATCGTTCCCAGGGTCCGTTGCCGAATCATCCGTGACGTTCCTCTGCCAGCTCATCAACGTGTCGTCTTGCGGCCAGCATCCAAGGCCACTAACGTCGTCCCGAACCGAGCAGCAGCAACTCTGCCGGATCTTCCCCACCTCGAGGACATCTGTATAGAAGATCCGATGTACGACACCTACTGTCAGTACCGCCAGTTCCTGCTGCAACAATATTATTAGGCGTTAATACAACATTGCGGTGAGTCGTATAATATCTTGTATAATTGTTGAATCCTGTAAACTCACCGTTCTCGTTGCATCCTCTCGCGCGCGATTCTTGTCGGGACACTTCTTGTAACCGCGTCGGACGTTCTTTTCTTGACTGCATCCATAGCAATATCGGTTGTCCTAGTGCATATGACAGCCCGCGGCTGTCTCGGCACGAAAGACCACTCCTCATTTTAATCATAATATCTCAACCGTCCGTCTGTCACTGTTCTCTTTTCTCTCTCCTGGTACCTGTAACAAAAACACAGTGACGGACGTGACAAATTTGGCGGAGTCGGTAGGACATCGAAGTGGTCGCCGATATTTGCATTAATAAGCCCCGACGCGTGTCAGTGCAAAGTTCACATTTCTTAAATCCCATTCATATCTTTCAAAATGTCTCGCCCAATCACGCGATCTCAAAAGGATCTCCGAGCAGATCCTAACGCAGACCTTCCTCCAATGACCGAGGAAGAGCTACTCCTTTATGCGCAAGACCTCGCCCGTAGAGAGCAATATCTAAAAGAAGAAACTGATTTTATTGCCAAATTGCGTCTCAAATATGAAGAAGACGCACAAAACCAAAAGAATATGCTCGACGAAATACGAAAAGAGCTTCATAACATCCAAATCACGAGTCAAACCCTACGTCAACAAACGCCTACACCAGGCCCTAGTAACGTCTCTAATATGCGGGAACCTTCACCGCCAGAGCCACGCGAAATCCCACAGTATGAACCTACTGGCAATTTTGCTCTAAAACAAGCCGCCGAGCTTGTCCCTAGATTCGACGGAACTTCGTCTTCCGTCCTACAATTCATACGTGCATGCAAACGCGCGCGTGACACCGTACCGGCCACTGCAGAGCGTGCCCTCACGAAATTGCTCTGCAATAAACTCCACGATCGTGCTTATGCCGCTATAGAAGGCGAGCACATATCCACAATTTCTGCACTATGCGAAAAGTTACGTACAGTGCTGGGCCCATACAAATTCGTGGACCAGTACCGTGGCGATCTCGCGAGTGTACTCCAAGCTCCAAACGAGCACATCTTAGACTTCATCAATCGCGTTAAAGACCTTCGAACCGCGATTCAAGATGCCACAGATATTGGCCTTGATTACGAAGAACTAGATCGCTTCGTAGTAGATTGTTTTCTACGAGGTCTCCTTCCCCAGCTGCGTGCCGAAGTGCTTCATTGCCCTTCGCGAAATCCTGCCACTGTTTTCGAAGCAGCCATCTCTGCTTACAGGCAGTATGAGTCAGACCAGACTCGTCGACGAGAACTGATCCGCGAAGAAAAACGAGTCAGCTTCTCTGATAACCGGCCGTATCGCCAGCGTTCCACGTACGAGTCCGCTCGTGACATTCCAGAGCGAACTCAAGAACGTCGCGATAACAGACCGGACTCGTCTCAGCAGTCCTCGAGAAACTTAAACCGGGACTCTTATCGCTCCCCGACGCCGCAACGGCGATGGGAAAATAATCCTCGCGACCAAAACACGTACCGCGATGGTCGCACAGACCGCCCCTCAAGCCCTAACAAATTTTGCAACTACTGCAAAGTCCCCGGGCACGATATTCACGAGTGCCGTAAGCGCGCTTTTAATAATAATAGGAGGTCGGGAAACGAGTCCGGCCTCCCGACCGAAGCCAACCCAAGGCGGGAGGCCGCATCTTCAACCCAAACTACAGCCCGCACCCAAACGGCTATCCGGACGAACGACCAGTCCGACGATTCGTCTCAGCAGTAAATCTTGCTGCAGACTCACCAATTCCGCGCGTAAAAATCTCCGCCCCTCAATTACAAAAGAAGTGTGAATTTTTGTTAGACACGGGTTCGGAGATCAATTTAATTCGTGCGTCAAGTCTAGAACCAAATCTACCTATAGATCATACGAACACTATAGAAGTCCAAGGAATAACCGAGGGATCCATTCCAACCCTCGGTCAAATTAAGATACACTTACAGGGTCAAAACCCTATTGAATTTCATGTCTTGGAAGAAAACTTCCCAATTAACATCGACGGAATCCTCGGTTCTCCCTTCTTCAGAACAGGAGCCGAGATCTCCTTTGCGAATGAATACATAACGATAGGAAACATTCGGGTTCCCTTCTCGAACCCTTGCGCGCCCACGGCTGAGCCTCGCGATGAATTGGCAGCAGAGGTTATTTCAATGCCTTCGTCTATGACCAACGATCTCGTTAAAACTCCAGCCGCCAAGCGTGAGGAACATTCGGCAAGGAACGTTCGAGTGTCTTCCTCAAATCCTCGTGCACCCGCGGTCAGACCTTGCAGAGCCCCGGTGACGGAGGTTATTTCAATGCCTCCTCGGGATTCGATCGAGTACTCCCTAGAGAAAAACGCCGTGAAAAGCCGGCCGGAATCGAAGGAGACTCGAGAGATATCGGAGTACACTGCGAGAAGTCGGATCGTGGAGCGTGAGGATCGAGTCCGAACAAAGACTCCTCCGAAATCCGAAGAATTCGTCCTCGAACCTCGTACCGTTGCGTGCATAGCGGTCGACGTCGATGGACCTAAACAGGGATATATCCGCCGTGTTAACGTAGCGCCGGATGTATTCCTGGGTGACTGCGTTGTCACCAATCGTAAAGGCAAAGCGAGCCTCCGGTGTTTTAACACCTCGTCGGAAAGAGTTTCATTTCGATTGCCCCCATTGGAGATGGAAGAAATCGAGTCGTACTCTTCCGACCTTTCTAATTCCGGGAATCATCCCGACGTATTCGGTAACCATCCCGACCTTTCTAATTCCGGGAACCATCCCGACGCATTCGGTAACCATCCCGACCTTTCTAATTCCGGTAACCAGCCCGATTCTTATTCTAACTCCGGTAACCAGCCCGATTCTCATACTAACTCCGGTAACCAGCCCGATTCTTATTCTAACTCCGGTAACCAGCCCGATTCTTATTCTAACTCCGGTAACCAGCCCGATCTTTATACTAACTCCGGTAACCAGCCCGACTTTTATACTAACTCCGGTAACCAGCCCGATCAATTCCAAGACCAACTCCATTCCTACGACAATCAAAGATCTTCAAGACCCATATGTAAGCAGGTCTGTTCTATATTGCACAATAAACCCAGTGACAGTTCTAAACCAGAGAAGGATATCAAAGTCTCCAAAGTAAAAGAACTTCATAACTTACTTCGAAATCATATCTTTGATGATCCACAGAAACTCGATTCCTTTCAACTTCCATCTGCACGTTGCTGTTACGTCGTCCGATGTACGACGTTGGCCTTGTACACACACTATGTATACAAGGTCTGATCTGCATAAGATCCACACACCGTCCCCTAGACATAAGAGCATAGTATTAAGATTTCATTATTCTATTGTTCTAATCCTTATCTCCGTCTCTACCCATCACCATAACTTCACCTTGATCAACACCTTACCTCAGTTTCAACCCATCACCACGACACATAATGCAATAAAGTATTGCATCACTCTGGAAGCATCTAGAAGCTTCTAGAAACGTCGAGAAGTCCAAAGACTGCTGCATCAGCAGTCCCACGCTCGTAGAGGGCAATAGGACAGCCACGAGACTGCACCGTCAGCAGAAATGCACGTGCAGTCCCCGGGAGCGAAGACGCTGCTGCGTCAGCGGTTCTCCCACTCCGACGACTGAAGAACAAAGAGACTGCAGCGTCAGCTATCCCCACTCCGAACGAAGGAGGCAAGGCAGAACGGACGCTTGCATCAGTCCGCCTCCGACCGGCGACTCGAGCAGTCGTGCCAACCTGGCCTCAGCCGCCAGTCCGGCTTCTTCCGACTTTAAGAGCAGACGTGTTCAGTCTAGCTCCGCGATAGTGAAGTGTGTCGATCCTTCACTCCTAATTCCAATTCCAATTCCAACTCTAACTCAACTCAACTCAAGTCCTAATTCTCATACATTAATCCTACAACATATTACTATATCCATTATTCATTAATCCAATTACTACTCTTATTATAATACTACTTACATATTGTATACCAGTGTACTTACCAGTTCTTATTTAATATATCGTTGTTATACCAGTGCTTCGATCTTGTTATTCTTGTGTTAGTTCAACACCATCTTCCAATTCAGTTCTTGCATCGAATATATTAAACTCGTGACATATCCGGACTTGGTCTAAAGTGCGCAGTGGAAACGCTGAGCCGCCAATAAGGAATTTGAAGCGAGTCATAGAGAAGTTCTCGTGCCACGTCTAGAATTGGTCTAAAGTGCGCAGTGGAAACGCTGAGCCGCCACTATAGACGTGAAGCGAGTTAACTACCAAAAAGGTTAATAACAAGTGGAAGTTCATTTTCATTATATTATTAATATTCCATCATTACTATTCCTTACCCATGCGACGCCCACGTCGAGCGGGACGCAAGTATCAACTTGCTAAATTGAGACGCGCGTTGAGAAATAAAGCGGTGCTCGATCAAATCATTGCCACTACCGAGTGGACCGAACTTCTGGGAACCACCGAGCACATTCCGTGTGACGCGTCCGATTACGTTTCTGTATACGGTTGCCCTTGCAACCCTCCTAAAGAGGTCAACCACGCGGACCTCTCGCGAGCTCCGACGCCAGTTCTACATCCGGTCGATTGTCCAGAGGTGATCGACATAGCCGACGACGACGACAGCCGAGACACGATCATCGTTCCCAGGGTCCGTTGCCGAATCATCAGTGACGTCCCTCTGCCAACTCATCAACGTGTCGTCTTGCGGCCAGCATCCAAGGCCACTAATGTCGTCCCGAACCGAGCAGCAGCAACTCTGCCAGATCTTCCCCACCTCGAGGACATCTGTATAGAAGACCCGATGTACCACACCTACTGCCAGTACCGCCAGTTCCTGCTGCAACAATATTATTAGGCGTTAATACAGCATTGCGGTGAGTCGTATAATGTCTTGTATAATTGCTGAATCCTGTAAACTCACCGTTTTTCGTTGCATCATCTCGCGCGTGATTCTTGTCGGGACACTTCTTGTAACCGCGTCGGACGTTCTCTTCTTGACTGCACCCATAGCAATATCGGTTGTCCTAGTGCATATGACAGCCCGCGGCTGTCTCGGCACGAAAGACCACTCCTCATTTTAATCATAATATCTCAACCGTCCGTCTGTCACTGTTCTCTTTTCTCTCTCCTGGTACCTGTAACAAAAACACAGTGACGGACGTGACAAATTTGGCGCAGTCGGTAGGACATCGAAGTGGTCGCCGATATTTGCATTAATAAGCCCCGACGCGTGTCAGTACGAAGTTCACATTTCTTAAATCCCATTCATATCTTTCAAAATGTCTCGCCCAATCACGCGATCTCAAAAGGATCTCCGAGCAGATCCTAACGCAGACCTTCCTCCAATGACCGAGGAAGAGCTACTCCTTTATGCGCAAGACCTCGCCCGTAGAGAGCAATATCTCAAAGAGGAAACTGATTTTATTGCCAAATTGCGTCTCAAATATGAAGAAGACGCACAAAACCAAAAGAATATGCTCGACGAAATACGAAAAGAGCTTCATAACATCCAAATCACGAGTCAAAGCCTACGTCAACAATCGCCTACACCAGGCCCTAGTAACGTCTCTAATATGCGGGAACCTTCACCGCCAGAGCCACGCGAAATCCCACAGTATGAACCTACTGGCAATTTCGCTCTAAAACAAGCCGCCGAGCTTGTCCCTAGATTCGACGGAACTTCGTCTTCCGTCCTACAATTCATACGTGCATGCAAACGCGCGCGTGACACCGTACCGGCCACTGCAGAGCGTGCCCTCACAAAATTGCTCTGCAATAAACTCCACGATCGTGCTTATGCCGCTATAGAAGGCCAGCACATATTCACAATTTCTGCACTATGCGAGAAATTACGAACAGTACTGGGCCCATACAAATTCGTTGACCAGTACCGTGGCGATCTCGCGAGTGTACTCCAAGCTCCAAACGAGCACATCCTAGACTTCATCAATCGCGTTAAAGACCTTCGAACCGCGATTCAAGATGCCACAGATATTGGCCTCGATTACGAAGAACTAGATCGCTTCGTAGTAGATTGTTTTCTACGAGGTCTCCTTCCCCAGCTGCGTGCCGAAGTGCTTCATTGCCCTTCGCGAAATCCTGCCACTGTTTTCGAAGCAGCCATCTCTGCTTACAGGCAGTATGAGTCAGACCAGACTCGTCGACGAGAACTGATCCGCGAAGAAAAACGAGTCAGCTTCTCTGATAACCGGCCGTATCGCCCGCGTTCCACGAATGAATCCGTTCGTGACATTCCAGAGCGAACTCAAGAACGCCGCGATAACAGACCGGACTCGTCTCAGCAGTCCTCGAGAAACTTAAACCGGGACTCTTATCGCTCCCCGACGCCGCAACGGCGATGGGAAAATAATCCTCGCGACCAAAACACATACCGCGATGGTCGCACAGATCGCCCCTCAAGCCCTAACAAATTTTGCAACTACTGCAAAACCCCCGGGCACGATATTCACGAGTGCCGTAAGCGCACTTTCAATAATAATAGGAGGTCGGGAAACGAGTCCGGCCTCCCGACCGAAGCCAACCCCAGGCGGGAGGCCGCATCTTCAACCCAAACTACAGCCCGCACCCAAACAGCTATCCGGACGAACGACCAGTCCGACGATTCGTCTCAGCAGTAAATCTTGCTGCAGACTCACCAATCCCGCGCGTAAAAATCTCCGCCCCTCAATTACAAAAGAAGTGTGAATTTTTGTTGGACACGGGTTCGGAGATCAATTTAATTCGTGCGTCAAGTCTAGAACCAAATCTACCTATAGATCATACGAACACTATAGAAGTCCAAGGAATAACCGAGGGATCCATTCCAACTCTCGGTCAAATTAAAATACACTTACAGGGTCAAAACCCTATTGAATTTCATGTCTTGGAAGAAAACTTCCCAATTAACATCGACGGAATCCTCGGTTCTCCCTTCTTCAGAACAGGAGCCGAGATCTCCTTTGCGAATCAATCCATAACAATAGGAAACATTCGGGTTCCCTTCTCGAACCCTTGCGCGCCCACGGCTGAGCCTCGCGATGAATTGGCAGCAGAGGTTATTTCAATGCCTTCGTCTATGACCAACGATCTCGTTAAAACTCCAGCCGCCAAGCGTGAGGAACATTCGGCAAGGAACGTTCGAGTGTCTTCCTCAAATCCTCGTGCACCCGCGGTCAGACCTTGCAGAGCTCCGGTGACGGAGGTTATTTCAATGCCTCCTCGGGATTCGATCGAGTACTCCCTAGAGAAAAACGCCGTGAAAAGCCGGCCGGAATCGAAGGAGACTCGAGAGATATCGGAGTACACTGCGAGAAGTCGGGTCGTGGAGCGTGAGGATCGAGTCCGAACAAAGACTCCTCCGAAATCCGAAGAATTCGTCCTCGAACCTCGTACCGTTGCGTGCATAGCGGTCGACGTCGAAGGACCTAAACAGGGATATATCCGCCGTGTTAATGTAGCGCCGGATGTATTCCTGGGTGACTGCGTCGTCACCAATCGTAAAGGCAAAGCGAGCCTCCGGTGTTTTAACACCTCGTCGGAAAGAGTTTCATTTCGATTGCCCCCATTGGAGATGGAAGAAATCGAGTCGTACTCTTCCGACCTTTCTAATTCCGGGTACTATCCCGACGCATTCGGTAACCATCCCGACCTTACTAATTCCGGGAACCATCCCGACGTATTCGGTAACCATCCCGACCTTTCTAATTCCGGGTATCATCCCGACGTATTCGGTAACCATCCCGACCTTTCTAATTCCGGGTATCATCCCGACGTATTCGGTAACCATCCCGACCTTTCCAATTCCGGGTACCATCCCGACGCATTCGGTAACCATCCCGACCTTTCTAATTCCGGGTATCATCCCGACGCATTCGGTAACCATCCCGACAATACTAACTCCGGTAACCAGCCCGATTCTTATACTAACTCCGGTAACCAGCCCGATCATTATTCTAACTCCGGTAACCAGCCCGATTCTCATACTAACTCCGGTAACCATCCCGACGCATTCGGTAACCATCCCGACCTTTTCAATTCCGGTAACCATCCCGACGTATTCGGTAACCATCCCGACAATTTTAATCCAGAGTCCAAAGAAGACTCCCGCGAATTCAAACCTATGAAGGTTTATTCTACAAGCTCCGGTATCAAGTCCGATTGTTTCTATTCCGAGTCTAAGTTGAAAGGAAATGTCCCCGCCTTTGATTCTCTAAAGACGACAGAACGTCTACATAAAATAAAGCATAAAACTCTACCTCGTATAGACCGAGCATACGAGTCGATCATAAAAGATCATCCCGCGATAATTTCTAAATCAGAGTCAAAGAGAGTCTATATTTCATTTCAAAAACCTACCTCTGATTTTTCGCCGGAACATGATCTCTTCCAGTCTCAACGGTCAAGTATCCGTGCACCGCAAAGCGATTTCCATCCATCTAGGAATTATACGTCTGTAAAATACGCGTCAGCAAAAAGGAGAAACAAATTTCGTATTATACTATACCTTTGCAATAACCCGCGAACAATGATTGTAGCGTCTCCTGCGATTTGCGATAAGAAACCCTCCCAGGAGATTTCATTACAGTCCTCCGCTGACGCGAAATTAGAATCCGCGATAATCACGCGTCCGGTCAACACCGATAAGCGAGCGAAATCCGAAACCCAGCGTCGACAGAATCTCCTTCCACCGCCGGAAGATACAGAACAAACGACAGCAGCACTTCGAAGAAGTTCCTACAGCCTGAATCCCAGCCTGTTCCCAGCCGCCTACCACATCGTGTCCAGTATCCACAAACACGATCAACATGTGCGGACACTTACAACCGGCGAGACCATCGGCGAACAAAGCCGGAGACTTCATCTACAGATACCAGGGAATATTCTACTACAATGGCAGACACAGAATCTCCCTAAATGGCAGAGAACTATGCCTTGCCTGCAGCCTCACTGCGGTAGTCAGGAGGGTCATCGTATACACGCACGTTCTTACAAGGAAAAGGAAGAACGCATGCGACGCGTGTACAAAACCCATATTGAGGGAAACCCCAATATTGGAATGCATCCACTGCAGCTTCCTCCTCGCACTGGATCGGGCAGCAACAGACACTGCCAGAATAAGAAGAGAAAGAGGCGAAATTCTCACGGACGACGAAGAAGAGGACGAAAACTCAAGCACCTCTTCCTCGGACGAAGACACCTGTCACGTCCGTCACTGTGTTTTTGTTACAGGTACCAGGAGAGAGAAAAGAGAACAGTGACAGACGGACGGTTGAGATATTATGATTAAAAATTTGTCACGTCCGTCACTGTGTTTTTGTTACAGGTACCAAGAGAGAGAAAAGGATGGCACTCAAGAACAGTGACAGACGGACGGTGGATATATGACAAGTAATTGAGGAGTGGTCTTTCGTGCCGAGACAGCCGCGGGCTGTCATATGCACTAGGACAACCGATATTGCTATGGATGCAGTCAAGAAAAGAACGTCCGACGCGGTTACAAGAAGTGTCCCGACAAGAATCGCGCGCGAGAGGATGCAACGAGAACGGTGAGTTTACAGGATTCAACAATTATACAAGATATTATACGACTCACCGCAATGTTGTATTAACGCCTAATAATATTGTTGCAGCAGGAACTGGCGGTACTGACAGTAGGTGTCGTACATCGGATCTTCTATACAGATGTCCTCGAGGTGGGGAAGATCCGGCAGAGTTGCTGCTGCTCGGTTCGGGACGACGTTAGTGGCCTTGGATGCTGGCCGCAAGACGACACGTTGATGAGCTGGCAGAGGAACGTCACGGATGATTCGGCAACGGACCCTGGGAACGATGATCGTGTCTCGGCTGTCGTCGTCGTCGGCTATGTCGATCACCTCTGGACAATCAACCGGATGTAGAACTGGCGTCGGAGCTCGCGAGAGGTCCGCGTGGTTGACCTCTTTAGGAGGGTTGCAAGGGCAACCGTATACAGAAACGTAATCGGACGCGTCACACGGAATGTGCTCGGTGGTTCCCAGAAGTTCGGTCCACTCGGTAGTGGCAATGATTTGATCGAGCACCGCTTTATTTCTCAACGCGCGTCTCAATTTAGCAAGTTGATACTTGCGTCCCGCTCGACGTGGGCGTCGCATGGGTAAGGAATAGTAATGATGGAATATTAATAATATAATGAAAATGAACTTCCACTTGTTATTAACCTTTTTGGTAGTTAACTCGCTTCACGTCTATAGTGGCGGCTCAGCGTTTCCACTGCGCACTTTAGACCAATTCTAGACGTGGCACGAGAACTTCTCTATGACTCGCTTCAAATTCCTTATTGGCGGCTCAGCGTTTCCACTGCGCACTTTAGACCAAGTCCGGATATGTCACGAGTTTAATATATTCGATGCAAGAACTGAATTGGAAGATGGTGTTGAACTAACACAAGAATAACAAGATCGAAGCACTGGTATAACAACAATATATTAAATAAGAACTGGTAAGTACACTGGTATACAATATGTAAGTAGTATTATAATAGGAGTAGTAATTGGATTAATGAATAATGGATATTGTAATATGTTATAGGAATAATGTATGAGAATTAGGACTTGAGTTGAGTTGAGTTAGAGTTGGAATTGGAATTGGAATTAGGAGTGAAGGATCGACACACTTCACTTTCGCGGAGCTAGACTGAACACGTCTGCTCTTGAAGTCGGAAGAAGCCGGACTGGCACGTCCGTGCGAGTCGCTCGCTTGGAGCGGACCGTTCGAGTCGCTGTCTGGAGGCGGACTGATGCAAGCGCCTGCTCTGCCTTGCCTCCTTCGTTCGGAGTGGGGATAGCTGACGCTGCAGTCTCTTTGTTCTTCAGTCGTCGGAGTGGGAGAACCGCTGACGCAGCAGCGTCTTCGCTCCCGGGGACTGCACGTGCATTTCTGCTGACGCTGCAGTCTCGTGGCTGTCCTATTGCCCTCTACGAGCGTGGGACTGCTGATGCAGCAGTCTTTGGACTTCTCGACGTTTCTAGAAGCTTCTAGATGCTTCCAGAGTGATGCAATACTTTATTGCATTATGTGTCGTGGTGATGGGTCGAAACTGAGGTAAGGTGTTGATCAAGGTGAAGTTATGGTGATGGGTAGAGACGGAGATAAGGATTAGAACAATAGAATAATGAGATCTTAATACTATGCTCTTATGTCTAGGGGAAGGTGTGTGGATCTTATGTAGATTAGACCTTGAATACATAGTGTATGTACAAGGCCAACGTCGTACATCGGACGACGTAACACCTCCCAACGCGGAAAAGAAATTTCTTACAAGGAAGAAATTTCTCGCTCAACACTCGATTTCACACTCATTCATGCGACGCATCGTCCGGGGGTACTCCGCGCAGGGAGCACAGTTCTCGGCGAGTATTTCCTATATTTGTACGAAACACTGGTCGCACTGAAATGTTGTCGGTGTCGGCACGTGGGGCTGGGGCTGGTTTTGTAATGTCCGACAAGTCGTATTCGCAATGTTCATTTTTCGACTGTCTTTTCTCGGGGTTTAGGGTGGGTGAGGAATCACTTTGTTCACTAACACTTTCACTTTTGTCTTTCCTGATCTGCGTCCAGATGAGTGTCACGTTTCGCTGACGCGGGGTTTGCGTTGGATTATTCGGCGCACGCTTGAGTTTGTTTGCATGTACAATCTTAAAATGGTTCCCTACTTTAATTTTCACATTGTTTGAGTCTAAGATGTCGCAAATTTCGTGAGGACCCGTATATTGCGCATCGAATTTGCCCTTGCAGGGTTCTTTGAGTAGGAATACCTGTTCTCCTACCTTGAATTCTACCGGGTTAATTCTTCTATCGTAGTATGATTTTGATTTTCTTTTCGCGGAGACTAAGTTTCCGCGCGCGCGAATCTGGGTTTCGGTTATCTTTCTTTGCAATTGGGAGAGGTAGTGGGTATAGGAGTCGTTTTCGCATTCGTAGGAGTAAGAATCGGCGGATGGGACTCGTGCCAAAGTGCCGAATACTAACTCGTGCGGCGTGAAATCTGTGCCCTCGTGGACACTCGTATTGTAACTAAACATTGCTAAATCGACCCATTTGTCCCAGTTGATCTTGTGGACGTATTGCTTCAGGTACTCTGCTAAGACGTGGTGGGATCTCTCGATTGACCCGTTGCTTTGAGGGTGGAAGGCTGTTGTTTGCAGCCGAGTTATTCTGAATCGTTTTGCGATGGCCTTCATCAGGGAACTTGTGAAATTCGCTCCTTGATCCGTTAGGATGGCTTTAGGTGTTCCGAAACGGCAGATAAAATTGTTTATAAATGCGTCCGCAGTGCTGATGGCATCGGCGGATTTAAGAGGGATTGCGGTTGAGTGTTTCGTTAATAGATCCTGTATGGTTAAGATGTATGTGTTTCCGTCGTTGGTTGTTGGAAGGGGCCCTACAATGTCCATGGACACCTTATCGAACGCTCTACCGGGTGTATCCGTTATTCTCATCGGCAGGCGCGTTTTTACCCTGGTCAGTTTATTACGTTGGCAACTGAGGCAGTTATTAACGTAGTTCGTTATCTGGATCTTCATACCGCTCCACCAATATCTTTCGCGGATTCTCTTCAGGGTTTTTGTAATTCCTTTGTGCCCTGCGTACGCAGAGACGTGATTTTCTGCGATAATGTCATTCCATCTATCTTCGGCCGGTATCTGGATTTCGTTTGCGCAGAAGAATATGTGTACGGGGGTGTCTTCGAATGTCGCGATGAGGAGGTTCGAGACGTACTCCATGGAATTGTCGTCTATATAGGTTTTAGAGATTGAAAATGTTCGCAGTCTGAGTTCGTTGGCTACATCAAGTAATGTCCGGAAACATTCTTTTAGGTCGTCAGTTGAAACCTCGTGAGTCAGGGATGGTTTGATGGGTATCTGTATCAGCTTGTTGCTACCGAAATTACTTATCTTTGCTTTGAATAAGGTCAGATCTCGACCGTCGGACAGTTTCCTTTGTCTATGGAGGTCTACGGCTCCTGGGTCTATAGGTTGACCATCCAGGGTTGTGAAACATACTAAATTATCTTTCCTCATAATTAGTCGGTCGCGGAGGTACGTTATTCTCCCTTGTCGTCTTGGCTCCTCATCTTCTTCCTCGTCCTCGGAGGGTAAGGTTTCTTCTTCTTCATCGAGCCAGTTTGGTCCCGTTGGTTGGGGAATTAGGCTGGGGACGGCGGTTAAAATGTCCTCTAGTCCTGTTATGGGTGACTCCTCTTGACTGGAGGCGGGTACTAGGGGTGGTGATACCAAAAGGCTGTCGTCATCTGAACTCGCCCTAGGGCGTGGTGGCGTTTTCGATGGTGGTTCAGATGTTGAATTTGACGATGATTTCCTCTTCCTCGGGGGAATTGACTGAGGCGGTGGCATAAGATGCGAGTCGGCCCATCTCCTTCGGCGGTTATCGAAGAGAGGGGTTCCTGGATTTGATAACGGTGCTCTTGGCGGCGATGTGCCTCCAGGGGTGCTCCATGAGAGGGGCAACGTAACTGGGTTTCGGGAGAGGGCATCAGCGTTAGAATTCGCTTTTCCCGGTTTGTAGACGACTTTATATTCAAACTCGGCCAGTTTTAGGCGCCATCTGAGGAGGCGCGACGTAGGGTCTTTTACTGACGTCATCCAGACCAGCGGTTTATGGTCTGTGATTAGTGTAAATTTTCGGCCGTAGATATATGGTCTAAAATACTGTACTGCGAATATTATTGCTAAACACTCCTTCTCTATTGTAGAATAGTTCACTTCAGCGCCCTGCAGGATCCTTGAGGCATAGGCAACGGGACGATCCTTGCCTACTTCGCCTTGGCTTAGTACGGCGCCGATGGCATATCCAGATGCATCGCAGGTGACGTTAAACGGCTTATCGAAATCCGGGTATTGAAGGACCGGTTCGTCACACAGAGCTTGTCGTAGGTCTTCGAAGGCCTTTTCTTGTTTTGGACCCCATTCGAAATTGTGCTCTTTGGCGAGGAGTTGGGTTAGGGGTTTGGAGATTTTAGCGAAGTCATTAATAAATTTGCGGTAGTACCCTGCAAGGCCTAAAAATTCGCGCACGTTTTTCGCGTTCTTAGGTCGTGGGAAATTTTGTACGGCATTAATTTTCTTTGGACATGGTCTGACGCCGTCTTGACTAATCTGATGTCCCAGGTATGCCACTTCCTTATGAAGAAAGCCGCATTTCGAGGGCTGTAATTTGAGGTTGGCTCCGCGCAGTCGGCGGGCTAGTTTATTGAATTTGGCATAATGTTCTTCTAATGAACGCGCGTAGATCACGATATCATCGAGGTACACGAAGAGTTCGTTGCCTTGTAGGCCGCAGAGGACTGTGTCCATTAATCTTTGGAAGGTAGCCGGAGCATTACGGAGACCGAATGGCATTCTGTTGAATTCGTAGTGGCCGAAAGGCGTGGAGAAGGCGGTCTTCGCGGCATCCTCCTTCTCCATTCCTATTTGATGGAATCCGCTGGCTAAGTCAAACACACTGAAGTATGCGGCGCTGCCTAACTGATCTAGGATTTCGTTAATGCTAGGTAGCGGGTACGCGTCGGCCACCGATTTCTCGTTTAATGCGCGGTAATCGATTACCATGCGCCATTTTTTGTTACCCTCGGCGTCCGCTTTCTTAGGAACAATCCACAAGGGGGAATTATAGGGTGAGTTAGATGGAACGACTATGTCATTCCGTAAGAGTTCGGACATTTGCTTGTTGATTTCGTCCTTGTGGATTGGTGGGTAGCGATACTGTTTAACATGGATTGGAATATCATCCGTCGTGATGATTCTGTGAGTCACCGCATTTGTTTTTCCCAAACGATCCCCTTGGAGATGGAAAAGATCATTGTGCTTTTCTAACAAAGATTTAACATGGTCCATTTCGTCACCGCTGAGATGATCCATGGGAATAGTTTCTAATAGCTCTTTCACGCGAGCTTCGTGGGAATTTGCGATGGAATAGGTCATTCTGACCTTGGTTTTATCGGGCTGGTTACCGGAGTTAGTATAATGATCGGGCTGGTTACCGGAGTTAGTATAAGAATCGGGCTGGTTACCGGAGTTAGTAATGTCGGAATGGTTACCGAATGCGTCGGGATGATACCCGGAATTAGAAAGGTCGGGATGGTTACCGAATGCGTCGGGATAGTTCCCGGAATTAGAAAGGTCGGGATGGTTACCGAATGCGTCGGGATAGTTCCCGGAAGTAGAAAGGTCGGGATGGTTACCGAATACGTCGGGATGATTCCCGGAATTAGAAAGGTCGGAAGAGTACGACTCGATTTCTTCCATCTCCAATGGGGGCAATCGAAATGAAACTCTTTCCGACGAGGTGTTAAAACACCGGAGGCTCGCTTTGCCTTTACGATTGGTGACAACGCAGTCACCCAGGAATACATCCGGCGCTACATTAACACGGCGGATATATCCCTGTTTAGGTCCTTCGACGTCGACCGCTATGCACGCAACGGTACGAGGTTCGAGGACGAATTCTTCGGATTTCGGAGGAGTCTTTGTTCGGACTCGATCCTCACGCTCTACGATCCGACTTCTCGCAGTGTACTCCGATATCTCTCGAGTCTCCTTCGATTCCGGCCGGCTTTTCACG
Source organism: Lasioglossum baleicum (assembly GCF_051020765.1). NCBI lineage: Eukaryota > Metazoa > Arthropoda > Insecta > Hymenoptera > Halictidae > Lasioglossum > Lasioglossum baleicum. The sequence continues at coordinate 1,290,941 of NW_027469092.1, forward strand.
GCGTTTTTCTCTAGGGAGCACTCGATCGAATCCCGAGGAGGCATTGAAATAACCTCCGTCACCGGAGCTCTGCAAGGTCTGACCGCGGGTGCACGAGGATTTGAGGAAGACACTCGAACGTTCCCTGCCGAATGTTCCTCACGCTTGGCGGCTGGAGTTTTAACGAGATCGTTGGTCATAGACGAAGGCATTGAAATAACCTCTGCTGCCAATTTATCGCGAGGCTCAGCCGTGGGCGCGCAAGGGTTCGAGAAGGGAACCCGAATGTTTCCTATCGTAATGTATTCATTCGCAAAGGAGATCTCGGCTCCTGTTCTGAAGAAGGGAGAACCGAGGATTCCGTCGATGTTAATTGGGAAGTTTTCTTCCAAGACATGAAATTCGATAGGGTTTTGACCCTGTAAGTGTATTTTAATTTGACCGAGAGTTGGAATGGATCTCTCGGTTATTCCTTGGACTTCTATAATGTTCGTGTGATCTATAGGTAGATTTGGTTCTAGACTTGACGCACGAATTAAATTGATCTCCGAACCCGTGTCCAACAAAAATTCACACTTCTTTTGTAATTGAGGGGCGGAGATTTTTACGCGCGGAATTGGTGAGTCTGCAGCAAGATTTACTGCTGAGACGAATCGTCGGACTGGTCGTTCGTCCGGATAGCCGTTTGGGTGCGGGCTGTAGTTTGGGTTGAAGATGCGGCCTCCCGCCTTGGGTTGGCTTCGGTCGGGAGGCCGGACTCGTTTCCCGACCTCCTATTATTATTAAAAGCGCGCTTACGGCACTCGTGAATATCGTGCCCGGGGACTTTGCAGTAGTTGCAAAATTTGTTAGAGCTTGAGGGGCGATCTGTGCGACCATCGCGGTACGTGTTTTGGTCGCGAGGATTATTTTCCCATCGCCGTTGCGGCGTCGGGGAGCGATAAGAGTCCCGGTTTAAGTTTCTTGAGGACTGCTGAGACGAGTCCGGTCTGTTATCGCGGCGTTCTTGAGTTCGCTCTGGAATGTCACGAGGGGACTCGTACGTGGAACGCGGGCGATACGGCCGGTTATCAGAGAAGCTGACTCGTTTTTCTTCGCGGATCAATTCTCGTCGACGAGTCTGGTCTGACTCATACTGCCTGTAAGCAGAGATGGCTGCTTCGAAAACAGTGGCAGGATTTCGCGAAGGGCAATGAAGCACTTCGGCACGCAGCTGGGGAAGGAGACCTCGTAGGAAGCAATCTACTACGAAGCGATCTAGTTCTTCGTAATCAAGGCCAATATCTGTGGCATCTTGAATCGCGGTTCGAAGGTCTTTAACGCGATTGATGAAGTCTAAGATGTGCTCGTTTGGAGCTTGGAGTACACTCGCGAGATCGCCACGGTACTGGTCCACGAATTTATATGGGCCCAGCACTGTACGTAACTTTTCGCATAGTGCAGAAATTGTGGATATGTGCTCGCCTTCTATAGCGGCATAAGCACGATCGTGGAGTTTATTGCAGAGCAATTTCGTGAGGGCACGCTCTGCAGTGGCCGGTACGGTGTCACGCGCGCGTTTGCATGCACGTATGAATTGTAGGACGGAAGACGAAGTTCCGTCGAATCTAGGGACAAGCTCGGCGGCTTGTTTTAGAGCGAAATTACCAGTAGGTTCATACTGTGGGATTTCGCGTGGCTCTGGCGGTGAAGGTTCCCGCATATTAGAGACGTTACTAGGGCCTGGTGTAGGCGATTGTTGACGTAGGGTTTGACTCGTGATTTGGATGTTATGAAGCTCTTTTCGTATTTCATCGAGCATATTCTTTTGGTTTTGTGCGTCTTCTTCATATTTGAGACGCAATTTGGCAATAAAATCAGTTTCTTCTTTGAGATATTGCTCTCTACGGGCGAGGTCTTGCCCGTAAAGGAGTAACTCTTCCTCGGTCATTGGGGGAAGGTCTGCTTTAAGATCTGCTCGGAGATCCTTTTGAGATCGCGTGATTGGGCGAGACATTTTGAAAGATATAAATGGGATTTAAGACATGTGAACTTCGTACTGACACGCGTCGGGGCTTATTAATGCAAATATCGGCGACCACTTCGATGTCCTACCGACTGCGCCAAATTTGTCACGTCCGTCACTGTGTTTTTGTTACAGGTACCAGGAGAGGGAAAAGAGAACAGTGACAGACGGACGGTTGAGATATTATGATTAAAAATTTGTCACGTCCGTCACTGTGTTTTTGTTACAGGTACCAAGAGAGAGAAAAGGATGGCACTCAAGAACAGTGACAGACGGACGGTGGATATATGACAAGTAATTGAGGAGTGGTCTTTCGTGCCGAGACAGCCGCGGGCTGTCATATGCACTAGGACAACCGATATTGCTATGGATGCAGTCAAGAAAAGAACGTCCGACGCGGTTACAAGAAGTGTCCCGACAAGAATCGCGCGCGAGAGGATGCAACGAGAACGGTGAGTTTACAGGATTCAACAATTATACAAGATATTATACGACTCACCGCAATGTTGTATTAACGCCTAATAATATTGTTGCAGCAGGAACTGGCGGTACTGACAGTAGGTGTCGTACATCGGATCTTCTATACAGATGTCCTCGAGGTGGGGAAGATCCGGCAGAGTTGCTGCTGCTCGGTTCGGGACGACGTTAGTGGCCTTGGATGCTGGCCGCAAGACGACACGTTGATGAGCTGGCAGAGGAACGTCACGGATGATTCGGCAACGGACCCTGGGAACGATGATCGTGTCTCGGCTGTCGTCGTCGTCGGCTATGTCGATCACCTCTGGACAATCAACCGGATGTAGAACTGGCGTCGGAGCTCGCGAGAGGTCCGCGTGGTTGACCTCTTTAGGAGGGTTGCAAGGGCAACCGTATACAGAAACGTAATCGGACGCGTCACACGGAATGTGCTCGGTGGTTCCCAGAAGTTCGGTCCACTCGGTAGTGGCAATGATTTGATCGAGCACCGCTTTATTTCTCAACGCGCGTCTCAATTTAGCAAGTTGATACTTGCGTCCCGCTCGACGTGGGCGTCGCATGGGTAAGGAATAGTAATGATGGAATATTAATAATATAATGAAAATGAACTTCCACTTGTTATTAACCTTTTTGGTAGTTAACTCGCTTCACGTCTATAGTGGCGGCTCAGCGTTTCCACTGCGCACTTTAGACCAATTCTAGACGTGGCACGAGAACTTCTCTATGACTCGCTTCAAATTCCTTATTGGCGGCTCAGCGTTTCCACTGCGCACTTTAGACCAAGTCCGGATATGTCACGAGTTTAATATATTCGATGCAAGAACTGAATTGGAAGATGGTGTTGAACTAACACAAGAATAACAAGATCGAAGCACTGGTATAACAACAATATATTAAATAAGAACTGGTAAGTACACTGGTATACAATATGTAAGTAGTATTATAATAGGAGTAGTAATTGGATTAATGAATAATGGATATTGTAATATGTTATAGGAATAATGTATGAGAATTAGGACTTGAGTTGAGTTGAGTTAGAGTTGGAATTGGAATTGGAATTAGGAGTGAAGGATCGACACACTTCACTTTCGCGGAGCTAGACTGAACACGTCTGCTCTTGAAGTCGGAAGAAGCCGGACTGGCACGTCCGTGCGAGTCGCTCGCTTGGAGCGGACCGTTCGAGTCGCTGTCTGGAGGCGGACTGATGCAAGCGCCTGCTCTGCCTTGCCTCCTTCGTTCGGAGTGGGGATAGCTGACGCTGCAGTCTCTTTGTTCTTCAGTCGTCGGAGTGGGAGAACCGCTGACGCAGCAGCGTCTTCGCTCCCGGGGACTGCACGTGCATTTCTGCTGACGCTGCAGTCTCGTGGCTGTCCTATTGCCCTCTACGAGCGTGGGACTGCTGATGCAGCAGTCTTTGGACTTCTCGACGTTTCTAGAAGCTTCTAGATGCTTCCAGAGTGATGCAATACTTTATTGCATTATGTGTCGTGGTGATGGGTCGAAACTGAGGTAAGGTGTTGATCAAGGTGAAGTTATGGTGATGGGTAGAGACGGAGATAAGGATTAGAACAATAGAATAATGAGATCTTAATACTATGCTCTTATGTCTAGGGGAAGGTGTGTGGATCTTATGTAGATCAGACCTTGAATACATAGTGTATGTACAAGGCCAACGTCGTACATCGGACGACGTAACACACCAATACTCAAGCAAATTAGAGATGCAGAGTGTTTGTGCCAAAGCCGTAATCTCGTCACCTGAGACAAAAGTGACAGTGACACCAGTGATTCCCCACCCACCCAAAACCCAACTATGCAAAATGAACAAAGCGAAATAAGTTGCATAAAACCAGCCCCAGCCCCACGTGCCGACACCGACAACATTTCAGTGCGACCAGTGTTTCGTACAAATATAGGAAATACTCACCGAGAACTGTGCTCCCTGCGCGGAGTACCCCCGGACGATGCGTCGCATGAATGAGTGTGATGTCGAGTGTTGAGCGAGAAATTTCTTCCTTGTAAGAAATTTCTTTTCCGCGTTGGGAGGTGTTACGTCGTCCGATGTACGACGTTGGCCTTGTACACACACTATGTATACAAGGTCTGATCTGCATAAGATCCACACACCGTCCCCTAGACATAAGAGCATAGTATTAAGATTTCATTATTCTATTGTTCTAATCCTTATCTCCGTCTCTACCCATCACCATAACTTCACCTTGATCAACACCTTACCTCAGTTTCAACCCATCACCACGACACATAATGCAATAAAGTATTGCATCACTCTGGAAGCATCTAGAAGCTTCTAGAAACGTCGAGAAGTCCAAAGACTGCTGCATCAGCAGTCCCACGCTCGTAGAGGGCAATAGGACAGCCACGAGACTGCACCGTCAGCAGAAATGCACGTGCAGTCCCCGGGAGCGAAGACGCTGCTGCGTCAGCGGTTCTCCCACTCCGACGACTGAAGAACAAAGAGACTGCAGCGTCAGCTATCCCCACTCCGAACGAAGGAGGCAAGGCAGAACGGACGCTTGCATCAGTCCGCCTCCGACCGGCGACTCGAGCAGTCGTGCCAACCTGGCCTCAGCCGCCAGTCCGGCTTCTTCCGACTTTAAGAGCAGACGTGTTCAGTCTAGCTCCGCGATAGTGAAGTGTGTCGATCCTTCACTCGTAATTCCAATTCCAATTCCAACTCTAACTCAACTCAACTCAAGTCCTAATTCTCATACATTAATCCTACAACATATTACTATATCCATTATTCATTAATCCAATTACTACTCTTATTATAATACTACTTACATATTGTATACCAGTGTACTTACCAGTTCTTATTTAATATATCGTTGTTATACCAGTGCTTCGATCTTGTTATTCTTGTGTTAGTTCAACACCATCTTCCAATTCAGTTCTTGCATCGAATATATTAAACTCGTGACATATCCGGACTTGGTCTAAAGTGCGCAGTGGAAACGCTGAGCCGCCAATAAGGAATTTGAAGCGAGTCATAGAGAAGTTCTCGTGCCACGTCTAGAATTGGTCTAAAGTGCGCAGTGGAAACGCTGAGCCGCCACTATAGACGTGAAGCGAGTTAACTACCAAAAAGGTTAATAACAAGTGGAAGTTCATTTTCATTATATTATTAATATTCCATCATTACTATTCCTTACCAATGCGACGCCCACGTCGAGCGGGACGCAAGTATCAACTTGCTAAATTGAGACGCGCGTTGAGAAATAAAGCGGTGCTCGATCAAATCATTGCCACTACCGAGTGGACCGAACTTCTGGGAACCACCGAGCACATTCCGTGTGACGCGTCCGATTACGTTTCTGTATACGGTTGCCCTTGCAACCCTCCTAAAGAGGTCAACCACGCGGACCTCTCGCGAGCTCCGACGCCAGTTCTACATCCGGTCGATTGTCCAGAGGTGATCGACATAGCCGACGACGACGACAGCCGAGACACGATCATCGTTCCCAGGGTCCGTTGCCGAATCATCAGTGACGTCCCTCTGCCAACTCATCAACGTGTCGTCTTGCGGCCAGCATCCAAGGCCACTAATGTCGTCCCGAACCGAGCAGCAGCAACTCTGCCAGATCTTCCCCACCTCGAGGACATCTGTATAGAAGACCCGATGTACCACACCTACTGCCAGTACCGCCAGTTCCTGCTGCAACAATATTATTAGGCGTTAATACAGCATTGCGGTGAGTCGTATAATGTCTTGTATAATTGCTGAATCCTGTAAACTCACCGTTTTTCGTTGCATCATCTCGCGCGTGATTCTTGTCGGGACACTTCTTGTAACCGCGTCGGACGTTCTCTTCTTGACTGCACCCATAGCAATATCGGTTGTCCTAGTGCATATGACAGCCCGCGGCTGTCTCGGCACGAAAGACCACTCCTCATTTTAATCATAATATCTCAACCGTCCGTCTGTCACTGTTCTCTTTTCTCTCTCCTGGTACCTGTAACAAAAACACAGTGACGGACGTGACATTGCCATGCGAAGCGAAACGAATACGATAAAATTAATCTCTGCGCTACAGCGAAATACGCGTCAGCGAGAAAGAAATGTAAATCCGAGTACCCTCGCGATAACGGATATCCCTATGAAAATAAGCGAGCGAAATTCGAAGCCCAGCATCGGCAAAATCTCCTTCAACCACCGGAAGATATAGAACAGGTATTCCTACTCAAAGAACCCTGCAAGGGCAAATTCGATGCGCAATATACGGGTCCTCACGAAATTTGCGACATCCTAGACTCAAACAATGTAAAAATTAAAGTAGGGAACCATTTTAAGATTGTACATGCAAACAAACTCAAGCGTGCGCCGAATAATCCAACGCAAACCCCGCGTCAGCAAAACGTGACACTCATCTGGATGCAGATCAGGAAAGACAAAAGTGAAAGTGTTAGTGAACAAAGTGATTCCCCACCCACCCTAAACCCCGAGAAAAGACAGTCGAAAAATGAACATTGCGAATACGACTTGTCGGACATTACAAAACCAGCCCCAGCCCCACGTGCCGACACCGACAACATTTCAGTGCGACCAGTGTTTCGTACAAATATAGGAAATACTCGCCGAGAACTGCGCTCCCTGCGCGGAGTACCTCCGGACGATGCGTCGCATGAATGAATGTGTGATCGAGTGTTGAGCGAGAAATTTCTTCCTTGTAAGAAATTTCTTTTCCGCGTTGGGAGGTGTTACGTCGTCCGATGTACGACGTTGGCCTTGTACACACACTATGTATATATGTATACAAGGTCTGATCTGCATAAGATCCACACACCGTCCCCTAGACATAAGAGCATAGTATTAAGATCTCATTATTGTATTGTTCTACTCCTTATCTCCGTCTCTACCCATCACCATAACTTCACCTTGATCAACACCTTACCTCAGTTTCAACCCATCACCACGACACATAATGCAATAAAGTATTGCATCACTCTGGAAGCATCTAGAAGCTTCTAGAAACGTCGAGAAGTCCAAAGACTGCTGCATCAGCAGTCCCACGCTCGTAGAGGGCAATAGGACAGCCACGAGACTGCAGCGTCAGCAGAAATGCACGTGCAGTCCCCGGGAGCGAAGACGCTGCTGCGTCAGCGGTTCTCCCACTCCGACGACCGAAGAACAAAGAGACTGCAGCGTCAGCTATCCCCACTCCGAACGAAGGAGGCAAGGCAGAGCGGACGCTTGCATCAGTCCGCCTTCAGCCAGCGACTCGCACAGACGTGCCTACCTGGCCTCAGAGTCAGTCCGGCTTCAAGAGCAGACGTGTTCAGTCTAGCTCCGCGAAAGTGAAGTGTGTCGATCCTTCACTCCTAATTCCAATTCCAATTCCAACTCTAACTCAACTCAACTCAAGTCCTAATTCTCATACGTTATTCCTATAACATATTACAATATCCATTATTCATCAATCCAATTACTACTCCTATTATAATACTACTTACATATTGTATACCAGTGTACTTACCAGTTCTTATTTAATATATCGTTGTTATACCAGTGCTTCGATCTTGTTATTCTTGTGTTAGTTCAACACCATCTTCCAATTCAGTTCTTGCATAGAATATATTAAACTCGTGACATATCCGGACTTGGTCTAAAGTGCGCAGTGGAAACGCTGAGCCGCCAATAAGGAATTTGAAGCGAGTCATAGAGAAGTTCTCGTGCCACGTCTAGAATTGGTCTAAAGAGCGCAGTGGAAACGCTGAGCCGCCACTATAGACGTGAAGCGAGTTAACTACCAAAAAGGTTAATAACAAGTGGAAGTTCATTTTCATTATATTATTAATATTCCATCATTACTATTCCTTACCCATGCGACGCCCACGTCGAGCGGGACGCAAGTATCAACTTGCTAAATTGAGACGCGCGTTAAGAAATAAAGCGGTGCTCGAACAAATCATCGCCACTACCGAGTGGACAGAACTTCTGGGAACCACCGAGCACATTCCGTGTGACGCGTCCGATTACGTTTCTGTATACGGTTGCCCTTGCAACCCTCCTAAAGAGGTCAACCACGCGGACCTCTCGCGAGCTCCGACGCCAGTTCTACATCCGGTTGATTGTCCAGAGGTGATCGACATAGCCGACGACGACGACAGCCGAGACACGATCATCGTTCCCAGGGTCCGTTGCCGAATCATCCGTGACGTTCCTCTGCCAGCTCATCAACGTGTCGTCTTGCGGCCAGCATCCAAGGCCACTAACGTCGTCCCGAACCGAGCAGCAGCAACTCTGCCGGATCTTCCCCACCTCGAGGACATCTGTATAGAAGATCCGATGTACGACACCTACTGTCAGTACCGCCAGTTCCTGCTGCAACAATATTATTAGGCGTTAATACAACATTGCGGTGAGTCGTATAATATCTTGTATAATTGTTGAATCCTGTAAACTCACCGTTCTCGTTGCATCCTCTCGCGCGCGATTCTTGTCGGGACACTTCTTGTAACCGCGTCGGACGTTCTTTTCTTGACTGCATCCATAGCAATATCGGTTGTCCTAGTGCATATGACAGCCCGCGGCTGTCTCGGCACGAAAGACCACTCCTCATTTTAATCATAATATCTCAACCGTCCGTCTGTCACTGTTCTCTTTTCTCTCTCCTGGTACCTGTAACAAAAACACAGTGACGGACGTGACAGCGTCACACGGAATGTGCTCGGTGGTTCCCAGAAGTTCTGTCCACTCGGTAGTGGCAATGATTTGATCGAGCACCGCTTTATTTCTCAACGCGCGTCTCAATTTAGCAAGTTGATACTTGCGTCCCGCTCGACGTGGGCGTCGCATGGGTAAGGAATAGTAATGATGGAATATTAATAATATAATGAACTTCCACTTGTTATTAACCTTTTAGGTAGTTAACTCGCTTCACGTCTATAGTGGCGGCTCAGCGTTTCCACTGCGCACTTTAGACCAATTCTAGACGTGGCACGAGAACTTCTCTATGACTCGCTTCAAATTCCTTATTGGCGGCTCAGCGTTTCCACTGCGCACTTTAGACCAAGTCCGGATATGTCACGAGTTTAATATATTCGATGCAAGAACTGAATTGGAAGATGGTGTTGAACTAACACAAGAATAACAAGATCGAAGCACTGGTATAACAACGATATATTAAATAAGAACTGGTAAGTACACTGGTATACAATATGTAAGTAGTATTATAATAGGAGTAGTAATTGGATTAATGAATAATGGATATAGTAATATGTGGTAGGATTAATGTATGAGAATTAGGACTTGAGTTGAGTTGAGTTAGAGTTGGAATTGGAATTGGAATTAGGAGTGAAGGATCGACACACTTCACTATCGCGGAGCTAGACTGAACACGTCTGCTCTTGAAGCCGGACTGGCGGCTGAGGCCAGGTAGGCACGTCTGTGCGAGTCGCTGGCTGAAGGCGGACTGATGCAAGCGCCTGCTCTGCCTTGCCTCCTTCGTTCGGAGTGGGGATAGCTGACGCTGCAGTCTCTTTGTTCTTCAGTCGTCGGAGTGGGAGAACCGCTGACGCAGCAGCGTCTTCGCTCCCGGGGACTGCACGTGCATTTCTGCTGACGCTGCAGTCTCGTGGCTGTCCTATTGCCCTCTACGAGCGTGGGACTGCTGATGCAGCAGTCTTTGGACTTCTCGACGTTTCTAGAAGCTTCTAGATGCTTCCAGAGTGATGCAATACTTTATTGCATTATGTGTCGTGGTGATGGGTTGAAACTGAGGTAAGGTGTTGATCAAGGTGAAGTTATGGTAATGGGTAGAGACGGAGATAAGGATTAGAACAATAGAATAATGAAATCTTAATACTATGCTCTTATGTCTAGGGGACGGTGTGTGGATCTTATGCAGATCAGACCTTGTATACATGGTGTGTGTACAAGGCCAACGTCGTACATCGGACGACGTAACACCTCCCAACGCGGAAAAGAAATTTCTGACAAGGAAGAAATTTCTCGCTCAACACTCGCTTTCACACTCATTCATGCGACGCATCGTCCGGAGGTACTCCGCGCAGGGAGCACAGTTCTCGGCGAGTATTTCTTATATTTGTACGAAACACTGGTCGCACTGAAATGTTGTCGGTGTCGGCACGTGGGGCTGGGTCTGGTTTTGTAATGTCCGACAAGTCGTATTCGCAATGTTCATTTTTCGACTGTCTTTTCTCGGGGTTTAGGGTGGGTGGGGAATCACTTTGTTCACTAACACTTTCACTTTTGTCTTTTCTTATCCGCGTCCAGATGAGTGTCACGTTTCGCTGACGCGGGGTTTGCGTTGGATTACTCGGCGCACGCTTGAGTTTGTTTGCATGTACAATCTTAAAATGGTTCCCTACTTTGATTTTTATATTGTTTGAGTCTAGGATGTCGCAAATTTCGTGAGGACCCGTATATTGCGCATCGAATTTGCCCTTGCAGGGTTCTTTGAGTAGGAATACCTGTTCTATATCTTCCGGTGGTCGAAGGAGATTTTGCCGACGCTGGGCTTCGAATTTCGCTCGCTTATTCTCATAGGGGTATCCGTTATCGCGAGGGTACATGGATTTATATTTCATTCTTGCTGACTCGTATTTCGCCGTAGCGCAGAGATTAATTTTATCGTATTCGTTTCGCTTCGCATGGCAACGTGCAGATGGAAGTTGAAAGGAATCGAGTTTCTGTGGATCATCAAAGATATGATTTTGAAGTAAGTTAAGAAGTTCTTTTACTCTGGAGGCTTTGATTTCCTTCTCTGGTTTAGAACTGTCGCTGGATTTATCGTGCAATATAGAACAGACCTGCTTACATATGGGTCTTGAAAATCTTTGATTGTCGTAGGAATGGAGTTGGTCTTGGAATTGATCGGGCTGGTTACCGGAGTTAGTATAAAAGTCGGGCTGGTTACCGGAGTTAGTATGAGAATCGGGCTGGTTACCGGAGTTAGAATAAGAATCGGGCTGGTTACCGGAGTTAGTATAAGAATCGGGCTGGTTACCGGAGTTAGAATAAGAATCGGGCTGGTTACCGGAGTTAGAAAGGTCGGGATGGTTACCGAATGCGTCGGGATGATACCCGGAGTTAGAAAGGTCGGGATGGTTACCGAATGCGTCGGGATGATACCCGGAATTAGAAAGGTCGGGATGGTTACCGAATACGTCGGGATGGTTCCCGGAATTAGATAGGTCGGGATGGTTACCGAATACGTCGGGATGGTTCCCGGAATTAGAAAGGTCGGAAGAGTACGACTCGATTTCTTCCATCTCCAATGGGGGCAATCGAAATGAAACTCTTTCCGACGAGGTGTTAAAACACCGGAGGCTCGCTTTGCCTTTACGATTGGTGACGACGCAGTCACCCAGGAATACATCAGGCGCTACATTAACACGGCGGATATATCCCTGTTTAGGTCCTTCGACGTCGACCGCTATGCACGCAACGGTACGAGGTTCGAGGACGAATTCTTCGGATTTCGGAAGAGTCTTTGTTCGGACTCGATCCTCACGCTCCACGATCCGACTTCTCGCAGTGTACTCCGATATCTCTCGAGTCTCCTTCGATTCCGGCCGGCTTTTCACGGCGTTTTTCTCTAGGGAGCACTCGATCGAATCCCGAGGAGGCATTGAAATAACCTCCGTCACCGGGGCTCTGCAAGGTCTGACCGCGGGTGCACGAGGATTTGAGGAAGACACTCGAACGTTCCTTGCCGAATGTTCCTCACGCTTGGCGGCTGGAGTTTTAACGAGATCGTTGGTCATAGACGAAGGCATTGAAATAACCTCTGCTGCCAATTTATCGCGAGGCTCAGCCGTGGGCGCGCAAGGGTTCGAGAAGGGAACCCGAATGTTTCCTATCGTAATGTATTGATTCGCAAAGGAGATCTCGGCTCCTGTTCTGAAGAAGGGAGAACCGAGGATTCCGTCGATGTTAATTGGGAAGCTTTCTCCCAAGACATGAAATTCGACAGGGTTTTGACCCTGTAAGTGTATTTTAATTTGACCGAGAGTTGGAATGGATCCCTCGGTTATTCCTTGGACTTCTATAGTGTTCGTATGATCTATAGGTAGATTTGGTTCTAGACTTGACGCACGAATTAAATTGATCTCCGAACCCGTGTCTAACAAAAATTCACACTTCTTTTGTAATTGAGGGGCGGAGATTTTTACGCGCGGAATTGGTGAGTCTGCAGCAAGATTTACTGCTGAGACGAATCGTCGGACTGGTCGTTCGTCCGGATAGCTGTTTGGGTGCGGGCTGTAGTTTGAGTTGAAGATGCGGCCTCCCGCCTTGGGTTGGCTTCGGTCGGGAGGCCGGACTCGTTTCCCGACCTCCTATTATTATTAAAAGCGCGCTTACGGCACTCGTGAATATCGTGCCCGGGGACTTTGCAGTAGTTGCAAAATTTGTTAGGGCTTGAGGGGCGATCTGTGCGACCATCGCGGTACGTGTTTTGGTCGCGAGGATTATTTTCCCATCGCCGTTGCGGCGTCGGGGAGCGATAAGAGTGCCGGTTTGAGTTTCTTGAGGACTGCTGAGACGAGTCCGGTCTGTTATCGCGGCGTTCTTGAGTTCGCTCTGGAATGTCACGAGGGGACTCATTCGTGGAACGCGGGCGATACGGCCGGTTATCAGAGAAGCTGACTCGTTTTTCTTCGCGGATCAGTTCTCGTCGACGAGTCTGGTCTGACTCATACTGCCTGTAAGCAGAGATGGCTGCTTCGAAAACAGTGGCAGGATTTCGCGAAGGGCAATGAAGCACTTCGGCACGCAGCTGGGGAAGGAGACCTCGTAGAAAACAATCTACTACGAAGCGATCTAGTTCTTCGTAATCAAGGCCAATATCTGTGGCATCTTGAATCGCGGTTCGAAGGTCTTTAACGCGATTGATGAAGTCTAAGATGTGCTCGTTTGGAGCTTGGAGTACACTCGCGAGATCGCCACGGTACTGGTCAACGAATTTGTATGGGCCCAGTACTGTGCGTAACTTTTCGCATAGTGCGGAAATTGTGAATATGTGCTCGCCTTCTATAGCGGCATAAGCACGATCGTGGAGTTTATTGCAGAGCAATTTCGTGAGGGCACGCTCTGCAGTGGCCGGTACGGTGTCACGCGCGCGTTTGCATGCACGTATGAATTGTAGAACGGAAGACGAAGTTCCGTCGAATCTAGGGACAAGCTCGGCGGCTTGTTTTAGAGCGAAATTACCAGTAGGTTCATACTGTGGGATTTCGCGTGGCTCTGGCGGTGAAGGTTCCCGCATATTAGAGACGTTACTAGGGCCTGGTGTAGGCGATTGTTGACGTAGGGTTTGACTCGTGATTTGGATGTTATGAAGCTCTTTTCGTATTTCGTCGAGCATATTCTTTTGGTTTTGTGCGTCTTCTTCATATTTGAGACGCAATTTGGCAATAAAATCAGTTTCCTCTTTGAGATATTGCTCTCTACGGGCGAGGTCTTGTGCGTATAGGAGTAGCTCTTCCTCGGTCATTGGGGGAAGGTCTGCGTTAGGATCTGCTTGGAGATCCCTTTGAGATCGCGTGATTGGGCGAGACATTTTGAAAGATATAAATGAGATTTAAAATGTGAATTTCGTACTGACACGCGTCGGGGCTTATTAATGCAAATATCGGCGACCACTTCGATGTCCTACCGACTGCGCCAAATTTGTCACGTCCGTCACTGTGTTTTTGTTACAGGTACCAGGAGAGAGAAAAGAGAACAGTGACAGACGGACGGTTGAGATATTATGGTTAAAATGAGGAGTGGTCTTTCGTGCCGAGACAGCCGCGGGCTGTCATATGCACTAGGACAACCGATATTGCTATGATGCAGTCAAGAAGAGAACGTCCGACGCGGTTACAAGAAGTGTCCCGACAAGAATCACGCGCGAGATGATGCAACGAGAACGGTGAGTTTACAGGATTCAGCAATTATACAAGATATTGTACGACTCACCGCAATGTTGTATTAATGCCTAATAATATTGCTGCAGCAGGAACTGGCGGTACCGACAGTAGGTGTCGTACATCGGGTCTTCTATACAGATGTCCTCGAGGTGGGGAAGATCTGGCAGAGTTGCTGCTGCTCGGTTCGGGACGACATTAGTGGCCTTGGATGCTGGCCGCAAGACGACACGTTGATGAGTTGGCAGAGGAACGTCACTGATGATTCGGCAACGGACCCTGGGAACGATGATCGTGTCTCGGCTGTCGTCGTCGTCGGCTATGTTGATCACCTCTGGACAATCGACCGGATGTAGGACTGGCGTCGGAGCTCGCGAGAGGTCCGCGTGGTTGACCTCTTTAGGAGGATTGCAAGGGCAACCGTATACAGAAACGTAATCGGACGCGTCACACGGAATGTGCTCGGTGGTTCCCAGAAGTTCTGTCCACTCGGTAGTGGCAATGATTTGATCGAGCACCGCTTTATTTCTCAACGCGCGTCTCAATTTAGCAAGTTGATACTTGCGTCCCGCTCGACGTGGGCGTCGCATGGGTAAGGAATAGTAATGATGGAATATTAATAATATAATGAACTTCCACTTGTTATTAACCTTTTAGGTAGTTAACTCGCTTCACGTCTATAGTGGCGGCTCAGCGTTTCCACTGCGCACTTTAGACCAATTCTAGACGTGGCACGAGAACTTCTCTATGACTCGCTTCAAATTCCTTATTGGCGGCTCAGCGTTTCCACTGCGCACTTTAGACCAAGTCCGGATATGTCACGAGTTTAATATATTCGATGCAAGAACTGAATTGGAAGATGGTGTTGAACTAACACAAGAATAACAAGATCGAAGCACTGGTATAACAACGATATATTAAATAAGAACTGGTAAGTACACTGGTATACAATATGTAAGTAGTATTATAATAGGAGTAGTAATTGGATTAATGAATAATGGATATAGTAATATGTGGTAGGATTAATGTATGAGAATTAGGACTTGAGTTGAGTTGAGTTAGAGTTGGAATTGGAATTGGAATTAGGAGTGAAGGATCGACACACTTCACTATCGCGGAGCTAGACTGAACACGTCTGCTCTTGAAGCCGGACTGGCGGCTGAGGCCAGGTAGGCACGTCTGTGCGAGTCGCTGGCTGAAGGCGGACTGATGCAAGCGCCTGCTCTGCCTTGCCTCCTTCGTTCGGAGTGGGGATAGCTGACGCTGCAGTCTCTTTGTTCTTCAGTCGTCGGAGTGGGAGAACCGCTGACGCAGCAGCGTCTTCGCTCCCGGGGACTGCACGTGCATTTCTGCTGACGCTGCAGTCTCGTGGCTGTCCTATTGCCCTCTACGAGCGTGGGACTGCTGATGCAGCAGTCTTTGGACTTCTCGACGTTTCTAGAAGCTTCTAGATGCTTCCAGAGTGATGCAATACTTTATTGCATTATGTGTCGTGGTGATGGGTTGAAACTGAGGTAAGGTGTTGATCAAGGTGAAGTTATGGTAATGGGTAGAGACGGAGATAAGGATTAGAACAATAGAATAATGAAATCTTAATACTATGCTCTTATGTCTAGGGGACGGTGTGTGGATCTTATGCAGATCAGACCTTGTATACATGGTGTGTGTACAAGGCCAACGTCGTACATCGGACGACGTAACACAGTTCTCGTCGACGAGTCTGGTCTGACTCATACTGCCTGTAAGCAGAGATGGCTGCTTCGAAAACAGTGGCAGGATTTCGCGAAGGGCAATGAAGCACTTCGGCACGCAGCTGGGGAAGGAGACCTCGTAGAAAACAATCTACTACGAAGCGATCCAGCTCTTCGTAATCAAGGCCAATATCTGTGGCATCTTGAATCGCGGTTCGAAGGTCTTTAACGCGATTGATGAAGTCTAAGATGTGCTCGTTTGGAGCTTGGAGTACACTCGCGAGATCGCCACGGTACTGGTCCACGAATTTGTATGGGCCCAGTACTGTACGTAACTTTTCGCATAGTGCAGAAATTGTGGATATGTGCTCGCCTTCTATAGCGGCATAAGCACGATCGTGGAGTTTATTGCAGAGCAATTTTGTGAGGGCACGCTCTGCAGTGGCCGGTACGGTGTCACGCGCGCGTTTGCATGCACGTATGAATTGTAGGACGGAAGACGAAGTTCCGTCGAATCTAGGGACAAGCTCGGCGGCTTGTTTTAGAGCGAAATTGCCAGTAGGTTCATACTGTGGGATTTCGCGTGGCTCTGGCGGTGAAGGTTCCCGCATATTAGAGACGTTACTAGGGCCTGGTGTAGGCGATTGTTGACGTAGGGTTTGACTCGTGATTTGGATGTTATGAAGCTCTTTTCGTATTTCGTCGAGCATATTCTTTTGGTTTTGTGCGTCTTCTTCATATTTGAGACGCAATTTGGCAATAAAATCAGTTTCCTCTTTGAGATATTGCTCTCTACGGGCGAGGTCTTGCGCATAAAGGAGTAGCTCTTCCTCGGTCATTGGAGGAAGGTCTGCGTTAGGATCTGCTCGGAGATCCTTTTGAGATCGCGTGATTGGGCGAGACATTTTGAAAGATATGAATGGGATTTAAGAAATGTGAACTTCGCACTGACACGCGTCGGGGCTTATTAATGCAAATATCGGCGACCACTTCGATGTCCTACCGACTGCGCCAAATTTGTCACGTCCGTCACTGTGTTTTTGTTACAGGTACCAGGAGAGAGAAAAGAGAACAGTGACAGACGGACGGTTGAGATATGAAGATTAAAATGAGGAGTGGTCTTTCGTGCCGAGACAGCCGCGGGCTGTCATATGCACTAGGACAACCGATATTGCTATGGATGCAGTCAAGAAGAGAACGTCCGACGCGGTTACAAGAAGTGTCCCGACAAGAATCACGCGCGAGATGATGCAACGAAAACGGTGAGTTTACAGGATTCAGCAATTATACAAGACATTATACGACTCACCGCAATGCTGTATTAACGCCTAATAATATTGTTGCAGCAGGAACTGGCGGTACTGACAGTAGGTGTCGTACATCGGGTCTTCTATACAGATGTCCTCGAGGTGGGGAAGATCTGGCAGAGTTGCTGCTGCTCGGTTCGGGACGACGTTAGTGGCCTTGGATGCTGGCCGCAAGATGACACGTTGATGAGCTGGCAGAGGAACGTCACGGATGATTCGGCAACGGACCCTGGGAACGATGATCGTGTCTCGGCTGTCGTCGTCGTCGGCTATGTCGATCACCTCTGGACAATCGACCGGATGCAGAACTGGCGTCGGAGCTCGCGAGAGGTCCGCGTGGTTGACCTCTTTAGGAGGGTTGCAAGGGCAACCGTATACAGAAACGTAATCGGACGCGTCACACGGAATGTGCTCGGTGGTTCCCAGAAGTTCGGTCCACTCGGTAGTGGCAATGATTTGATCGAGCACCGCTTTATTTCTTAACGCGCGTCTCAATTTAGCAAGTTGATACTTGCGTCCCGCTCGACGTGGGCGTCGCATGGGTAAGGAATAGTAATGATGGAATATAATGAAAATGAAACTCCATTTGTTATTAACCTTTTTGGTAGTTAACTCGCTTCACGTCTATAGTGGCGGCTCAGCGTTTCCACTGCGCACTTTAGACCAATTCTAGACGTGGCACGAGAACTTCTCTATGACTCGCTTCAAATTCCTTATTGGCGGCTCAGCGTTTCCACTGCGCACTTTAGACCAAGTCCGGATATGTCACGAGTATAATACATTCAATGCAAGAACTGAATTGGAAGATGGTGTTGAACTAACACAAGAATAACAAGATCGAAGCACTGGTATAACAACGATATATTAAATAAGAACTGGTAAGTACACTGGTATACAATATGTAAGTAGTATTATAATAGGAGTAGTAATTGGATTAATGAATAATGGATATAGTAATATGTTGTAGGAATAATGTATGAGAATTAGGAGTTGAGTTGAGTTGAGTTAGAGTTGGAATTGGAATTGGAATTAGGAGTGAAGGATCGACACACTTCACTATCGCGGAGCTAGACTGAACACGTCTGCTCTTGAAGTCGGAAGAAGCCGGACTGACTCTGAGGCCAGGTAGGCACGTCTGTGCGAGTCGCTGGCTGAAGGCGGACTGTTCGAGTCGCTGTCTGGAGGCGGACTGATGCAAGCGTCCGCTCTGCCTTGCCTCCTTCGGTCGGAGTGGGGATAGCTGACGCTGCAGTCTCTTTGTTCTTCAGTCGTCGGAGTGGGAGAACCGCTGACGCAGCAGCGTCTTCGCTCCCGGGGACTGCACGTGCATTTCTGCTGACGCTGCAGTCTCGTGGCTGTCCTATTGCCCTCTACGAGCGTGGGACTGCTGATGCAGCAGTCTTTGGACTTCTCAACGTTTCTAGAAGCTTCTAGATGCTTCCAGAGTGATGCAATACTTTATTGCATTATGTGTCGTGGTGATGGGTTGAAACTGAGGTAAGGTGTTGATCAAGGTGAAGTTATGGTGATGGGTAAAGACGGAGATAAGGATTAGAACAATAGAATAATGAGATCTTAATGCTATGCTCTTATGTCTAGGGGACGGTGTATGGATCTTATGCAGATCAGACCTTGTATACATAGTGTGTGTACAAGGCCAACGTCGTACATCGGACGACGTAACACCGGTCTGTTATCGCGGCGTTCTTGAGTTCGCTCTGGAATGTCACGAGGGGACTCGTACGTGGAACGCGGGCGATACGGCCGGTTATCAGAGAAGCTGACTCGTTTTTCTTCGCGGATCAGTTCTCGTCGACGAGTCTGGTCTGACTCATACTGCCTGTAAGCAGAGATGGCTGCTTCGAAAACAGTGGCAGGATTTCGCGAAGGGCAATGAAGCACTTCGGCACGCAGCTGGGGAAGGAGACCTCGTAGAAAACAATCTACTACGAAGCGATCTAGTTCTTCGTAATCAAGGCCAATATCTGTGGCATCTTGAATCGCGGTTCGAAGGTCTTTAACGCGATTGATGAAGTCTAAGATGTGCTCGTTTGGAGCTTGGAGTACACTCGCGAGATCGCCACGGTACTGGTCAACGAATTTGTATGGGCCCAGTACTGTTCGTAATTTCTCGCATAGTGCAGAAATTGTGAATATGTGCTGGCCTTCTATAGCGGCATAAGCACGATCGTGGAGTTTATTGCAGAGCAGTTTCGTGAGGGCACGCTCTGCAGTGGCCGGTACGGTGTCACGCGCGCGTTTGCATGCGCGTATGAATTGTAGGACGGAAGACGAAGTTCCGTCGAATCTAGGGACAAGCTCGGCGGCTTGTTTTAGAGCGAAATTACCAGTAGGTTCATACTGAGGGATTTCGCGTGGCTCTGGCGGTGAAGGTTCCCGCATATTAGAGACGTTACTAGGGCCTGGTGTAGGCGTTTGTTGACGTAGGGTTTGACTCGTGATTTGGATGTTGCGAAGCTCTTTTCGTATTTCGTCGAGCATATTCTTTTGGTTTTGTGCGTCTTCTTCATATTTGAGACGCAATTTGGCAATGAAATCTGTTTCCTCTTTGAGATATTGCTCTCTACGGGCGAGGTCTTGCGCGTATAGGAGTAGGTCTTCCTCGGTCATTGGGGGAAGGTCTGCGTTAGGATCTGCTTGGAGATCCCTTTGAGATCGCGTGATTGGGCGAGACATTTTGAAAGATATAAATGGGATTTAAGAAATGTGAACTTCGTACTGACACGCATCGGGGCTTATTAATGCAAATATCGGCGACCACTTCGATGTCCTACCGACTGCGCCAAATTTGTCACGTCCGTCACTGTGTTTTTGTTACAGGTACCAGGAGAGAGAAAAGAGAAAAGAGAACAGTGACAGACGGACGGTTGAGATATTATGATTAAAATGAGGAGTGGTCTTTCGTGCCGAGACAGCCGCGGGCTGTCATATGCACTAGGACAACCGATATTGCTATGGATGCAGTCAAGAAAAGAACGTCCGACGCGGTTACAAGAAGTGTCCCGACAAGTATCACGCGCGAGATGATGCAACGAGAACGGTGAGTTTACAGGATTCAACAATTATACAAGATATTATACGACTCACCGCAATGCTGTATTAACGCCTAATAATATTGTTGCAGCAGGAACTGACGGTACTGGCGGTAGGTGTCGTACATCGGGTCCTCTATACAGATGTCCTCGAGGTGGGGAAGATCTGGCAGAGTTGCTGCTGCTCGGTTCGGGACGACATTAGTGGCCTTGGATGCTGGCCGCAAGATGACACGTTGATGAGCTGGCAGAGGAACGTCACGGATGATTCGGCAACGAACCCTGGGTACGATGATCGTGTCTCGGCTGTCGTCGTCGTCGGCTATGTCGATCACCTCTGGACAATCGACCGGATGTAGAACTGGCGTCGGAGCTCGCGAGAGGTCCGCGTGGTTGACCTCTTTAGGAGGGTTGCAAGGGCAACCGTATACAGAAACGTAATCGGACGCGTCACACGGAATGTGCTCGGTGGTTCCCAGAAGTTCGGTCCACTCGGTAGTGGCAATGATTTGATCGAGCACCGCTTTATTTCTCAACGCGCGTCTCAATTTAGCAAGTTGATACTTGCGTCCCGCTCGACGTGGGCGTCGCATGGGTAAGGAATAGTAATGATGGAATATTAATAATATAATGAAAATGAACTTCCACTTGTTATTAACCTTTTTGGTAGTTAACTCGCTTCACGTCTATAGTGGCGGCTCAGCGTTTCCACTGCGCACTTTAGGCCAATTCTAGACGTGGCACGAGAACTTCTCTATGACTCGCTTCAAATTCCTTATTGGCGGCTCAGCGTTTCCACTGCGCACTTTAGACCAAGTCCGGATATGTCACGAGTTTAATATATTCTATGCAAGAACTGAATTGGAAGATGGTGTTGAACTAACACAAGAATAACAAGATCGAAGCACTGGTATAACAACGATATATTAAATAAGAACTGGTAAGTACACTGGTATACAATATGTAAGTAGTATTATAATAGGAGTAGTAATTGGATTGATGAATAATGGATATTGTAATATGTTATAGGAATAACGTATGAGAATTAGGACTTGAGTTGAGTTGAGTTAGAGTTGGAATTGGAATTGGAATTAGGAGTGAAGGATCGACACACTTCACTTTCGCGGAGCTAGACTGAACACGTCTGCTCTTGAAGCCGGACTGACTCTGAGGCCAGGTAGGCACGTCTGTGCGAGTCGCTGGCTGAAGGCGGACTGATGCAAGCGTCCGCTCTGCCTTGCCTCCTTCGTTCGGAGTGGGGATAGCTGACGCTGCAGTCTCTTTGTTCTTCGGTCGTCGGAGTGGGAGAACCGCTGACGCAGCAGCGTCTTCGCTCCCGGGGACTGCACGTGCATTTCTGCTGACGCTGCAGTCTCGTGGCTGTCCTATTGCCCTCTACGAGCGTGGGACTGCTGATGCAGCAGTCTTTGGACTTCTCGACGTTTCTAGAAGCTTCTAGATGCTTCCAGAGTGATGCAATACTTTATTGCATTATGTGTCGTGGTGATGGGTTGAAACTGAGGTAAGGTGTTGATCAAGGTGAAGTTATGGTGATGGGTAGAGACGGAGATAAGGAGTAGAACAATACAATAATGAGATCTTAATACTATGCTCTTATGTCTAGGGGACGGTGTGTGGATCTTATGCAGATCAGACCTTGTATACATATATACATAGTGTGTGTACAAGGCCAACGTCGTACATCGGACGACGTAACACTATATTGCACAATAAATCCAGCGACAGTTCTAAACCAGAGAAGGATATCAAAGCCTCCAAAGTAAAAGAACTTCATAACTTACTTCGAAATCATATCTTTGATGATCCACAGAAACTCGATTCCTTTCAACTTCCATCTGCACGTTGCCATGCGAAGCGAAACAAATACGATAAAATTAATCTCTGCGCTACAGCGAAATACGCGTCAGCAAGAAAGAAATATAAATCCGAGTACCCTCGCGATAACAGATACCCCTACCAGATTAAACGAGCGAAATACGAAACCTCTGGTCAGCAAAATCTCCTTCCACTACTGGAAGATCAGCATATCACATCGCAACACCGCTTCTCCGAAGCAGCAATCGCCTCAGAAGACCGTCAGTCCTTAGACACACACGAAACTGTAATCATGCAGCCGATCCAAGTTGCCATCTTACTCTCTATAGCCACGCGAGTGTACACCCTCATCGGATACGATTGTGGAGGATCTACACTGAACACGACAACGTTCTCCATCATCGATATTCCTGATTGCGAGCCTGAAGAAATCAAGCCCACGGAGGACTCAGTAAAAATCCAATTGCTACAACTAGCAGAGTTTACTCAGACGAGAGTAATCCAGTGCCACATAGAAATCGACCGCACGATATTCTATTGTGGCATGCACTCACATGTTTCCATCGTCACGAACGGACGACAGGAATATTTACTGGCAACCACCAGTGAAACCTGTTCCGAGTTGCAGAAGACCGGAACAATCCTCATCACTCCGACCGCCCAGGTCACGGGAGTCCAGCCCAATTCTACTACATCCCGCAGCCTCACATTGGCGGGAGAACTTCAAAATAACGGGCAATGCGCGGGAACAACGTACAACGACCCATTCGGCACTTGGACCAGTGTCGTTGTACAGGCCATTGTTCGAATAACCCTGAGGGACTACACAGCAACAGTGAAGCTCTCTACAAGTCAGATCCATCTACAGTCAGGACAAATATGCTCCTTCACAAAAGGAAGCTGCCTTGATACGCAAGATGGACATACATTCTGGGATGTCGTTCCCAACGATTACTGCAAGTTCAATAGCTACGACGTTCTCTACGAAGGACTAGCTACCAGAGTTTCTACAAAGACAAAGTTCTCACCTACACTATATATGGTGGAATCTGAAGACACCACATTCGCGTTGACAGAATCTGGTCGTACATCAATTTGCGGTTATATTGTTACGTCGTCCGATGTACGACGTTGGCCTTGTACATACATTATGTATTCAAGGTCTGATCTGCATAAGATCCATACACCGTCCCCTAGACATAAGAACATAATATTAAGATCCCATATATTCTATTGTTCTAATCCTTATCTCCGTCTCTACCCATCACCATAACTTCACCTTGATCAACACCTTACCTCAGTTTCAACCCATCACCACGACACATAATGCAATAAAGTATTGCATCACTCTGGAAGCATCTAGAAGCTTCTAGAAACGTCGAGAAGTCCAAAGACTGCTGCATCAGCAGTCCCACGCTCGTAGAGGGCAATAGGACAGCCACGAGACTGCAGCGTCAGCAGAAATGCACGTGCAGTCCCCGGGAGCAAAGACGCTGCTGCGTCAGCGGTTCTCCCACTCCGACGACTGAAGAACAAAGAGACTGCAGCGTCAGCTATCCCCACTCCGAACGAAGGAGGCAAGACAGAGCAGGCGCTTGCATCAGTCCGCCTTCAGACAGCGACTCGAACGGTCCGCTCCAAGCGAGCGACTCGCACGGACGTGCCAGTCCGGCTTCTTCCGACTTCAAGAGCAGACGTGTTCAGTCTAGCTCCGCGAAAGTGAAGTGTGTCGATCCTTCACTCCTAATTCCAATTCCAATTCCAACTCTAACTCAACTCAACTCAAGTCCTAATTCTCATACATTAATCCTATAACATATTACAATATCCATTATTCATTAATCCAATTAGGCTTCCGTTTCCGGTTGTGTGAGAGGTTGTAGTGGGTAATCTGCTGTGCGTGATTTTTGTGAGCTAGAGTAGGGTGGAAAGAAGTGTGAGTGCTGAAAGCTGCTGAGAGTGGTTAGGAGGAGTAGGGAAAGGCGGGAGAGAAAGGGCTAAGGGCGTGGGAGTGCGAGAAAGAGCAATAGGAAGGGGATAAGTGAGTGGGGAGTTTAGGTTAGGTTTGCGAGGAGATTGGCAGGTGGGCGCGGGAAAAGAGAGTAGGAGGAAGGTGGCGCGATCTGGAGAGAGAATAAGTAAACTAGGGGTCAATTAGACTGAGAAGCGGGAACTTTTGAAAAGGAATAAGAGGGAAAAAGCTAAAAGTGTAGGAAAACGGGCGAGAGAAGAGAGATAGAAAAGGGTATGGAGAGGGAGGAAGGGAAGGGAAGACTGGGGAGGATTATGAGGGATGATAATTTAGAGCGGTGGTTCAGCTCAGAAAGTGTGGACAGCACGGGGAGGAAAAGAGGAATCGAGAGCGTAGAGGGAGGGGGGGAGGACGTTAATGCAATCTTTAAAAGAAGCGATACCACGAGCAGGTCGCCGCAAAAATATAGTAGAGGTGAGGGAGGGAATTTTAAGGAAATGGAAGAAATGTTTAGAGGGCTAATGGGAGAGGTGAGGAGGATGAGGGATGAGATGAGGGGGGAAAGGGAGGAAGGGAAATTATTAATAGATGAATGGAGGAGGGAAAGGGAAAAATGGAGGGAAGAGAGAAGGGAGGAAGAGTTAAATAGGGAAAGGATGAGGAATTGGTTAGAAAGCTTAGAAGAAAGGGTGGTAAAGGTAGAGGGGAGAATAGAGGAGGTGGTTAGGGAGGAGGGGGAAGGGGGTAGGAGGGAAAAAGCAGAGAAGAGAATGGATAGTATAGAGGGAAAATTGGGTAAAATGGAGGACTGGATAGGTGAAAAGGAAAGGGGGGGAAAAGAGACGGGGGAGTATGGGGTAAGGGGAGAACTAACGTTAGATGAGAATAGGAGAAGAATAAGGTTGTTAGAAATTAAGCAGGACAAGAGGGATAGAGAGGAGAAGAAAAACAATATTGTAATAAGGAGGATAAAAGTCGAGGGTAGTGACTTAAAAGTAGAGGTTAGAAGACTGTGGGAAAAGATGGAGTTGAAAGAAGAGGGTATTACGGAAATTAGGAAGATAGGGAAAGTAGGTAAAGACGGAAGGGGAATGGCTCTAGTGAAGTTGGCAAGTAGGGAATTTAAAGGAAGAGTAATGGAGGGGAAGAAAAAGCTTAGGGGGCAAGAAGAAAGGGTAGATGACGATCTAACAGAAGAGGAGAGGAGGGCAAGGTGGAAAATTGAAAGGGAAGCTGAGAAAGAAAGGAGGGAGGGAAAAAAGGTCCAGATAGGTTACATGAAGTTATGGGTAAATGGAAAGGTGAAAAGATGGGATGAGATTGAGGAAAAATGGATGGAGGGGCAGGGAAACGAATAGGGAGGGAATCAGGGGAGGGTGGGGATAAGGGGAAGAGGGAAGGGTATAAAATAAGTTTCTGGAATGTGGCAGGGCTGTTAAATAAAGATAACGATTTCTGGAAAGGGATAGAAGATTGGGAAGTAATTGTAATGATGGAAACCTGGATAGAAGAGAAAGGGTGGGTTAAAATCAGGGATAAGCTCCCAAAAGGGTATGTATGGGAGGCTCAATGGGCAAAAAGGGAGGAAAAGAAGGGAAGGGCAAAGGGGGGTATGGTAGTGGGGGTGAGGAAGGAATTAGAAATAGAAAGGGAGGATAAAAAAGAAAGGGAGGGGATTATGTCGGTGAAGGTGAAGATAGAGGGGTTTTGGTGGAGGGTGGTGGGGGTATATGTAAATGGGGATTTAGACAGGAAGCTAGATGAGATGGGGGAATGGGTAGAAGCTAGGGAAAAAGGGGTAAGGGTGATTATAGGGGGGGATTTTAATGCGAGAACGGGAAGGGAAGGGGGAGAGGTTTTAGAAGAAGGAGGGGGGAGAGGGATAAGAAGCTCTAAGGACGTAAAAGTTAATGGGGATGGGAGGAAAATGTGTAAGTTCATAGGAGAAAGGGGGTGGGGAATTATGAACGGGAATATAAAGGGGGATGAGGAAGGGGAGTGGACATACGTAGGGGCGAGAGGGAACTCGGTGATTGACTACGTGCTAGGGAATGAGGATACAAGGGAGGGTGTGGGAAAGGTAGAGATTGGGGATAAAATAGACTCGGACCATATGCCCATAATAGTATGGATAAAGGGGGAGATGAGAGGGAAAAAATGGAGGAAGGGAGGAGGGAAAAGAAATATGGTGGGGAGGTGGGCGGAAGAAACAGGGGAGGTTTTTAGGAAAAAATTTGTATTAAAAACAAGTAGAGGGGATGGGGCACAGGAAGACTGGGAAGGGCTGAGAGGGAAAATAAAGGAAGTTATAGGGGAGGTGGGGAAAAATGAAAAAATAAAGAGAAAAGGATGGTGGGATGAGGAATGTAGAGTAGGTAAAAA
This sequence comes from Lasioglossum baleicum, assembly GCF_051020765.1. Taxonomy (NCBI): domain Eukaryota; kingdom Metazoa; phylum Arthropoda; class Insecta; order Hymenoptera; family Halictidae; genus Lasioglossum; species Lasioglossum baleicum. The sequence continues at coordinate 1,317,538 of NW_027469092.1, forward strand.
GTTAGCGAGGGAGGAGTTAAGGAAGTGGAGAAAGGAAGGAGGGAATGGAATAGCTTTTAGGGAGAAGAAAAGGGAATACCAAAAGCTGTGCGAAGAGAAGAAGAAAAAAGAGAGGGAAAAATGGGAAAAAGAAGTAGAGGGGATAAAAACGGAGAGTCAGGTTTGGAAGGTCGTAAATAGGGAAAGAAAAAGGAGATCAAGGGTAGACGAAAGAATAAGGATGGAAGAGTGGGAGCAGTATTTTAGGGATTTGCTAGGAGGGGTAGGAGGGAGGGTGGGGAAGTTAGGAAAAAGTAGAAGAGAGGGGGACGGAGAGAAAGAGTTAGAAATAGGGGAAATCATGAGGGTGGTAAAAGGGCTGAAGGATGGGAAAGCGGCGGGGGGAGACGGGATTCCAAATGAAATATGGAAACATGGGGGTTCCGAGGTGCAGGAGGGGTTATGGAGGATTTGTAATAGGGTGTGGAGGGGAGAGGGCTGGCCGGAGGATTGGTCAGAGGGGGTAGTGGTTCCAATAGCGAAAAAAGGGGATAGCAGAAGGGTGGGGAGCTATAGGGGGGTAACACTAACGCAGACAGCGTATAAGATATATGCTGCGGTGCTAGCGGAGAGGATAAGGGAGGAGGTGGAGAGAAAGGGGCTGTTACCGGCAAGCCAAACAGGTTTTAGAAAAGGCATAGGCTGCATAGATAACATTTATGTATTAAATTACCTTATAAACAGGCAGGTGAGGAGGAAAGAAAGGAGGATGATAATTATGTTTGTAGACCTGAAGGCGGCTTTTGACTCGGTAGACAGGGAGATATTGATAGAAGCGATGAGGAAAAGGGGAGTGAGAGAAGGGCTAGTAGAGAGGTGTGCGGAGGTGCTAAAAGAAACAAAATGTAAAATAAGAGTGGGGGAAGAAGAAGGGGAATATTTCTGGACGGAAAGAGGGGTTAGACAGGGGTGCCCACTTAGCCCACTGTTATTCACGTTATTGTTGGCGGATATAGATGAGGAGCTCGAGAAGGGTGGCTGGGGAGGGGTTAAAGTGGGGGGAAGAAAAATACATACGCTATCCTATGCAGATGATATAGCATTGTTAGCAGAGGAGGAAGATGGGATGAGGGGAATGATGGGGGTTTTAGAAAGGTATTTAGAGGGGAAAAAGCTACAACTGAACGCGGACAAATCGAAGGTAATGAGGTGTAGGGTGGGAGGGGGGAGATGGAAGAAGGTTTCATGGAGGTGGAAAGGGAAGGTAATCGAAGAGGTGGGGGAGTACAAATACTTAGGGTACACGATCACAAGGGATGGGGCTCAGAAGGCTCACATAGAAGAAAGATTAAGGAAGGGGGCGGCGGTTATGGGACAGGTTTGGGGGATAGGGAAGAGGAGGTTTGGTAAAGATTGGGGTAGGAGATTGTGGTTGTTTGATAAGCTGGTATGGTCGGTAGTTAGCTACGGAGTAGAAATCTGGGGGTGGAAAGAGTGGGAAGGAATAGAGAGGCTACAGGAAAGGTACTTGAAGTGGATATTAGGGGTAGGTAGGTGCACGCCAGGATATATGGCTAGGGAAGAGTTGCAAAGGGAATTGTTGAGGGGGAGGGCTGGGGTAAGGGCGTGGGGGTACGAGAAGAAGTTAGGGGAGGGTAAAGGGGGGGAGTTAGCACGGTTATGCTGGGAAGAGATAAGGAGGAGGGATAGGAGGGGAGGGATAAGGAATGGGTGGGAAAGGGAGAGAGAGGAATTTGTAAGGGGGCAAGGGTGGTCTTGGGAGGAATGGAACGAATTAGTAGAGGGGAGGAAAGAGTTAATCAGTGGAGAGATAATAAAAAGAGAGGGGAAAAGGCAAAGAAAGGATAGGTGGGAGAGAATAGAAAACTCCAGGTCAAACAAGTGGTATGGGAGGGTAAAGGGGGAGGGGTTGCCGGGTTATCTAAGGAAAGGGTGGGGCGAGAGTAGGTGGCAGAGGGTGGCAAGGTACAGGTTAGGGAATGAGATGATGGGTGAGAGATATTGGTTGGACGAAGACAAGAGAATGTGTAGAGTGTGTGGTTGGGAAAGCGAAACATGGGAGCATGTGTGGGAAGTGTGTATGAGGGGGGATGAAAGTAAAGGATGGCAGGAGAGTATGTGGGAAGTGTTGGAAGATGAAGGAGGAGGGGAGGAATGGATGAGGTTGATAGACGACTGGAGAATGGGAATGAATGAGAAGTTTGGGATGAATGTGAACAGCAACCGGAAAGGGGAGTCCACGGATAGGGAAGGGGGGTCTGAGAGGGGATGCGGGAACGAGGTTATGGGGGAGAAGGGGCGAGCTAGCCGATGAGCTAGTTAGGTTAGTGTATGCGTGTCTCTCTCTTTCTCTTGTAGGTATTTTTAGGCTAAGATTAGTTTGTAAGTTAGGTTTAAGTAATTAGTATGTAAGTTTTAAGTGTATATGAGCGATGTTTTGGTAGGAGACATGTGTAAATTTGTAACCCCAAGGGGATCAAATAAAGTATTTTCACTTCATTAATCCAATTACTACTCCTATTATAATATTACTTACATATTGTATACCAGTGTACTTACCAGTTCTTATTTAATATATCGTTGTTATACCAGTGCTTCGATCTTGTTATTCTTGTGTTAGTTCAACACCATCTTCCAATTTAGTTCTTGCATCGAATATATTAAACTCGTGACATATCCGGACTTGGTCTAAAGTGCGCAGTGGAAACGCTGAGCCGCCAATAAGGAATTTGAAGCGAGTCATAGAGAAGTTCTCGTGCCACGTCTAGAATTGGTCTAAAGTGCGCAGTGGAAACGCTGAGCCGCCACTATAGACGTGAAGCGAGTTAACTACCAAAAAGGTTAATAACAAGTGGAAGTTCATTTTCATTATATTATTAATATTCCATCATTACTATTCCTTACCCATGCGACGCCCACGTCGAGCGGGACGCAAGTATCAACTTGCTAAATTGAGACGCGCGTTGAGAAATAAAGCGGTGCTCGATCAAATCATTGCCACTACCGAGTGGACAGAACTTCTGGGAACCACCGAGCACATCCCGTGTGACGCGTCCGATTACGTTTCTGTTTACGGTTGCCCTTGCAGCCTTCCTAAAGAGGTCAACCACGCGGACCTCTCGCGAGCTCCGACGCCAGTTCTACATCCGGTCGATTGTCCTGAGGTAATCGACATAGCCGACGACGACGACAGCCGAGACACGATCATCGTTCCCAGGGTCCGTTGCCGAATCATCCGTGACGTTCCTCTGCCAGCTCATCAACGTGTCGTCTTGCGGCCAGCATCCAAGGCCACTAATGTCGTCCCGAACCGAGCAGCAGCAACTCTGCCAGATCTTCCCCACCTCGAGGACATCTGTATAGAAGACCCGATGTACCACACCTACTGTCAGTACCGCCAGTTCCTGCTGCAACAATATTATTAGGCGTTAATACAGCATTGCGGTGAGTCGTATAATGTCTTGTATAATTGCTGAATCTTGTAAACTCACCGTTCTCGTTGCATCCTCTCGCGCGCGATTCTTGTCGGGACACTCCTTGTAACCGCGTCGGACGTTCTCTTCTTGACTGCATCCATAGCAATATCGGTTGTCCTAGTGCATATGACAGCCCGCGGCTGTCTCGGCACGAAAGACCACTCTTCATTTTAATCATAATATCTCAACCGTCCGTCTGTCACTGTTCTCTTTTCTCTCTCCTGGTACCTGTAACAAAAACACAGTGACGGACGTGACAAATTTGGCGCAGTCGGTAGGACATCGAAGTGGTCGCCGATATTTGCACTAATAAGCCCCGACGCGTGTCAGTACGAAATTCACATTTTAAATCTCATTTATATCCTCCAAAATGTCTCGCCCAATCACGCGATCTCAAAGGGATCTCCAAGCAGATCCTAACGCAGACCTTCCCCCAATGACCGAGGAAGAGCTACTCCTATACGCACAAGACCTCGCCCGTAGAGAGCAATACCTCAAAGAGGAAACAGATTTCATTGCCAAATTGCGTCTCAAATATGAAGAAGACGCACAAAACCAAAAGAATATGCTCGACGAAATACGAAAAGAGCTTCGCAACATCCAAATCACGAGTCAAACCCTACGTCAACAAACGCCTACACCAGGCCCTAGTAACGCCTCTAATATGCGGGAACCTTCACCGCCAGAGCCACGCGAAATCCCACAGTATGAACCTACTGGTAATTTCGCTCTAAAACAAGCTGCCGAGCTTGTCCCTAGATTCGACGGAACTTCGTCTTCCGTCCTACAATTCATACGTGCATGCAAACGCGCGCGTGACACCGTACCGGCCACTGCAGAGCGTGCCCTCACAAAATTGCTCTGCAATAAACTCCACGATCGTGCTTATGCCGCTATAGAAGGCCAGCACATATTCACAATTTCTGCACTATGCGAGAAATTACGAACAGTACTGGGCCCATACAAATTCGTTGACCAGTACCGTGGCGATCTCGCGAGTGTACTCCAAGCTCCAAACGAGCACATCTTAGACTTCATCAATCGCGTTAAAGACCTTCGAACCGCGATTCAAGATGCCACAGATATTGGCCTTGATTACGAAGAACTAGATCGCTTCGTAGTAGATTGTTTTCTACGAGGTCTCCTTCCCCAGCTGCGTGCCGAAGTGCTTCATTGCCCTTCGCGAAATCCTGCCACTGTTTTCGAAGCAGCCATCTCTGCTTACAGGCAGTATGAGTCAGACCAGACTCGTCGACGAGAACTGATCCGCGAAGAAAAACGAGTCAGCTTCTCTGATAACCGGCCGTATCGCCAGCGTTCCACGTACGAGTCCCCTCGTGACATTCCAGAGCGAACCCAAGAACGCCGCGATAACAGACCGGACTCGTCTCAGCAGTCCTCAAGAAACTCAAACCGGGACTCTTATCGCTCCCCGACGCCGCAACGGCGATGGGAAAATAATCCTCGCGACCAAAACACATACCGCGATGGTCGCACAGATCGCCCCTCAAGCCCTAACAAATTTTGCAACTACTGCAAAGTCCCCGGGCACGATATTCACGAGTGCCGTAAGCGCGCTTTCAATAATAATAGGAGGTCGGGAAACGAGTCCGGCCTCCCGACCGAAGCCAACCCCAGGCGGGAGGCCGCATCTTCAACCCAAACTACAGCCCGCACCCAAACAGCTATCCGGACGAACGACCAGTCCGACGATTCGTCTCAGCAGTAAATCTTGCTGCAGACTCACCAATTCCGCGCGTAAAAATCTCCGCCCCTCAATTACAAAAGAAGTGTGAATTTTTGTTGGACACGGGTTCGGAGATCAATTTAATTCGTGCGTCAAGTCTAGGACCAAATCTACCTATAGATCATACGAACACTATAGAAGTCCAAGGAATAACCGAGGGATCCATTCCAACTCTCGGTCAAATCAAAATACACTTACAGGGTCAAAACCCTATCGAATTTCATGTCTTGGAAGAAAACTTCCCAATTAACATCGACGGAATCCTCGGTTCTCCCTTCTTCAGAACAGGAGCCGAGATCTCCTTTGCGAATGAATACATTACGATAGGAAACATTCGGGTTCCCTTCTCGAACCCTTGCGCGCCCACGGCTGAGCCTCGCGATAAATTGGCAGCAGAGGTTATTTCAATGCCTTCGTCTATGACCAACGATCTCGTTAAAACTCCAGCCGCCAAGCGTGAGGAACATTCGGCAAGGAACGTTCGAGTGTCTTCCTCAAATCCTCGTGCACCCGCGGTCAGACCTTGCAGAGCCCCGGTGACGGAGGTTATTTCAATGCCTCCTCGGGATTCGATCGAGTACTCCCTAGAGAAAAACGCCGTGAAAAGCCGGCCGGAATCGAAGGAGACTCGAGAGATATCGGAGTACACTGCGAGAAGTCGGATCGTGGAGCGTGAGGATCGAGTCCGAACAAAGACTCCTCCGAAATCCGAAGAATTCGTCCTCGAACCTCGTACCGTTGCGTGCATAGCGGTCGACGTCGAAGGACCTAAACAGGGATATATCCGCCGTGTTAATGTAGCGCCGGATGTATTCCTGGGTGACTGCGTCGTCACCAATCGTAAAGGCAAAGCGAGCCTCCGGTGTTTTAACACCTCATCGGAAAGAGTTTCATTTCGATTGCCCCCATTGGAGATGGAAGAAATCGAGTCGTACTCTTCCGACCTTTCCAATTCCGGGTATCATCCCGACGTATTCGGTAACCATCCCGACCTTTCTAATTCCGGGTATTATCCCGACGTATTCGGTAACCATTCCGACCTTTCTAATTCCGGGTATTATCCCGACGTATTCGGTAACCATTCCGACCTTTCTAATTCCGGGTATCATCCCGACGCATTCGGTAACCATCCCGACCTTTCTAATTCCGGGAACTATCCCGACGCATTCGGTAACCATCCCGACCTTTCTAATTCCGGGTATCATCCCGACGTATTCGGTAACCATCCCGACCTTTCTAATTCCGGGTATCATCCCGACGCATTCGGTAACCATCCCGACCTTTCTAATTCCGGGTATCATCCCGACGCATTCGGTAACCATCCCGACCTTACTAACTCCGGTAACCAGCCCGATTCTTATTCTAACTCCGGTAACCAGCCGGATTCTCATTCTAACTCCGGTAACCAGCCCGATTCTTATACTAACTCCGGTAACCAGCCCGATCTTTATACTAACTCCGGTAACCAGCCCGATTCTCATACTAACTCCGGTAACCAGCCCGATTCTTATACTAACTCCGGTAACCAGCCCGATTCTCATACTAACTCCGGTAACCAGCCCGATCATTATTCTAACTCCGGTAACCAGCCCGATCAATTCCAAGACCAACTCCATTCCTACGACAATCAAAGATCTCCAAGACCCATATGTAAGCAGGTCTGTTCTATATTGCACAATAAATCCAGCGACAGTTCTAAACCAGAGAAGGATATCAAAGCCTCTAAAGTAAAAGAACGTCATAACTTACTTCGAAATCATATCTTTGATGATCCACAGAAACTCGATTCCTTTCAACTTCCATCTGCACGTTGCCATGCGAAGCGAAACAAATACGATAAAATTAATCTCTGCGCTACAGCGAAATACGCGTCAGCAAGAAAGAAATATAAATCCGATTACCCTCGCGATAACAGATACCCCTACCAGATTAAACGAGCGAAATACGAAACCTCTGGTCAGCAAAATCTCCTTCCACCACTGGAAGATCAGCATATCACATCGCAACACCGCTCCTCCGAAGCAGCAATCGCCTCAGAAGACCGTCAGTCCTTAGACACACACGAAACTGTAATCATGCAGCCGATCCAAGTTGCCATCTTACTCTCTCTAGCCACGCGAGTGTACACCCTCATCGGATACGATTGTGGAGGATCTACACTGAACACGACAACGTTCTCCATCATCGATATTCCTGATTGCGAGCCTGAAGAAATCAAGCCCACGGAGGACTCAGTAAAAATCCAATTGCTACAACTAGCAGAATTTACTCAGACGAGAGTAATCCAGTGCCACATAGAAATCGATCGCACGATATTCTATTGTGGCATGCACTCACATGTTTCCATCGTCACGAACGGACGACAGGAATATTTACTGGCAACCACCAGCGAAACCTGTTCCGAGTTGCAGAAGACCGGAACAATCCTCATCACTCCGACCGCCCAGGTCACGGGAGTCCAGCCCAATTCTACTACATCCCGCAGCCTCACATTGGCGGGAGAACTTCAAAATAACGGGCAATGCGCGGGAACAACGTACAACGACCCATTCGGCACTTGGACCAGTGTCGTGGTACAGGCCATTGTTCGAATAACCCTGAGGGACTACACGGCAACAGTAAAGCTCTCTACAGGTCAGATCCATCTACAGTCAGGACAAATATGCTCCTTCACAAAAGGAAGCTGCCTTGATACGCAAGATGGACATACATTCTGGGACGTCGTTCCCAATGATTACTGCAAGTTCAATAGCTACGACGTTCTCTACGAAGGACTAGCTACCAGAGTTTCTACGAAGACAAAGTTCTCACCTACACTATATATGGTGGAATCTGAAGACACCACATTCGCGTTGACAGAATCTGGTCGTACATCAATTTGCGGTTATATTATTATTCGCACGGAGCACCCCAAGCTCTTTATTCTGGATACAAGTCTGTCCGGTAAATTCAAGGAACGCACTCACACCATAGTAAGCAATCTGGACATATTCACCTACGTGAATAGTAAGTTCATCTACGTAGAAAAACATCTGAAAAGTCAACTTACCCAGTTGTACCAGGATGTCATCCGGCAAAAGTGCGAACTGGAGAAACAGGTCCTTCAAAACGCACTAACGATGTTACACTCATCACCGGAAGAAATAGCAGCTGCCATTATGCGAGAACCAGGATTCGTCGCAGTTCCAGCTGGAGAAGTGGTGCATATTATAAAGTGCATTCCAGTAACCGTACAAGTTCGGAAAACGGATAAGTGTTTCGATGAACTTCCGATCACTTACCAGAATTCTTCCAAGTTCTTAAAGCCAGGAGATCATATTATAGTTGCCACAGGTACAGAAAAGCCGTGCAATGAACTCCTGCCGCCTCTCTACAAAATAAACGGAATTTGGTATCGTTTAACGCCGTCACTCACAGAGACCGTTGCCCCAGCAACATTACAACCGCTCATCAAACCCACGTGGAAGTACGTGGATCCAACAAATATCGCAACAGGCGGAATCTATTCCCAAGAGGATCTCAACAAACTACAGGACCACATCATGTTTCCAGTGGAAAGAGTGGCCGTAATAAATTCTATCGCCCAAGGAGCATCCGGCAGAGATTACGCAACAGGGAACGTTAATATGTTCAACCTGCTTGACGAAAACTCCCTGCAACAGATAGCGGAGTCAACAGCACAAAAACTGTGGTCAGGATTCACCACATTTGGTTCAATCAGTGCCGGAGTGCTAGGAATATATATAGCAATCCGAACAATAAAGACCATCATAAGTACCATAATCAATGGTATTGCATTGCACTCACTTTACGGATGGAGTTTGCATCTAGCAGTCGCCGTATGGAGCTCCCTCACAAGATTCTTCATCTTCCTGAAGCAAAAGGACAATACTTACACGTATACAGCAAGATACAGGAAAAGTGCAAGTGAAAGTGTTAGTGAACAAAGTGATTCCCCACCCACCCTAAACCCCGAGAAAAAACAGTCGAAAAATGAACATTGCGAATACGACTTGTCGGACATTACAAAACCAGCCCCAGCCCCACGTGCCGACACCGATAACATTTCAGTGCGACCAGTGTTTCGTACAAATATAGGAAATACTCGCCGAGAACTGTGCTCCCTGCGCGGAGTACCTCCGGACGATGCGTCGCATGAATGAGTGTGTGCTCGAGTGTTGAGCGAGAAATTTCTTCCTTGTAAGAAATTTCTTTTCCGCGTTGGGAGGTGTTACGTCGTCCGATGTACGACGTTGGCCTTGTACATACATTATGTATTCAAGGTCTGATCTGCATAAGATCCATACACCGTCCCCTAGACATAAGAACATAATATTAAGATCCCATATATTCTATTGTTCTAATCCTTATCTCCGTCTCTACCCATCACCATAACTTCACCTTGATCAACACCTTACCTCAGTTTCAACCCATCACCACGACACATAATGCAATAAAGTATTGCATCACTCTGGAAGCATCTAGAAGCTTCTAGAAACGTCGAGAAGTCCAAAGACTGCTGCATCAGCAGTCCCACGCTCGTAGAGGGCAATAGGACAGCCACGAGACTGCAGCGTCAGCAGAAATGCACGTGCAGTCCCCGGGAGCAAAGACGCTGCTGCGTCAGCGGTTCTCCCACTCCGACGACTGAAGAACAAAGAGACTGCAGCGTCAGCTATCCCCACTCCGAACGAAGGAGGCAAGACAGAGCAGGCGCTTGCATCAGTCCGCCTTCAGACAGCGACTCGAACGGTCCGCTCCAAGCGAGCGACTCGCACGGACGTGCCAGTCCGGCTTCTTCCGACTTCAAGAGCAGACGTGTTCAGTCTAGCTCCGCGAAAGTGAAGTGTGTCGATCCTTCACTCCTAATTCCAATTCCAATTCCAACTCTAACTCAACTCAACTCAAGTCCTAATTCTCATACATTAATCCTATAACATATTACAATATCCATTATTCATTAATCCAATTACTACTCCTATTATAATATTACTTACATATTGTATACCAGTGTACTTACCAGTTCTTATTTAATATATCGTTGTTATACCAGTGCTTCGATCTTGTTATTCTTGTGTTAGTTCAACACCATCTTCCAATTTAGTTCTTGCATCGAATATATTAAACTCGTGACATATCCGGACTTGGTCTAAAGTGCGCAGTGGAAACGCTGAGCCGCCAATAAGGAATTTGAAGCGAGTCATAGAGAAGTTCTCGTGCCACGTCTAGAATTGGTCTAAAGTGCGCAGTGGAAACGCTGAGCCGCCACTATAGACGTGAAGCGAGTTAACTACCAAAAAGGTTAATAACAAGTGGAAGTTCATTTTCATTATATTATTAATATTCCATCATTACTATTCCTTACCCATGCGACGCCCACGTCGAGCGGGACGCAAGTATCAACTTGCTAAATTGAGACGCGCGTTGAGAAATAAAGCGGTGCTCGATCAAATCATTGCCACTACCGAGTGGACAGAACTTCTGGGAACCACCGAGCACATCCCGTGTGACGCGTCCGATTACGTTTCTGTTTACGGTTGCCCTTGCAGCCTTCCTAAAGAGGTCAACCACGCGGACCTCTCGCGAGCTCCGACGCCAGTTCTACATCCGGTCGATTGTCCTGAGGTAATCGACATAGCCGACGACGACGACAGCCGAGACACGATCATCGTTCCCAGGGTCCGTTGCCGAATCATCCGTGACGTTCCTCTGCCAGCTCATCAACGTGTCGTCTTGCGGCCAGCATCCAAGGCCACTAATGTCGTCCCGAACCGAGCAGCAGCAACTCTGCCAGATCTTCCCCACCTCGAGGACATCTGTATAGAAGACCCGATGTACCACACCTACTGTCAGTACCGCCAGTTCCTGCTGCAACAATATTATTAGGCGTTAATACAGCATTGCGGTGAGTCGTATAATGTCTTGTATAATTGCTGAATCTTGTAAACTCACCGTTCTCGTTGCATCCTCTCGCGCGCGATTCTTGTCGGGACACTCCTTGTAACCGCGTCGGACGTTCTCTTCTTGACTGCATCCATAGCAATATCGGTTGTCCTAGTGCATATGACAGCCCGCGGCTGTCTCGGCACGAAAGACCACTCTTCATTTTAATCATAATATCTCAACCGTCCGTCTGTCACTGTTCTCTTTTCTCTCTCCTGGTACCTGTAACAAAAACACAGTGACGGACGTGACAATATTATTATTCGCACGGAGCACCCCAAGCTCTTTATTCTGGATACAAGTTTGTCCGGTAAATTCAAGGAACGCACTCACACCATAGTAAGCAATCTGGACATATTCACCTACGTGAATAGTAAGTTCATCTACGTAGAAAAACATCTGAAAAGTCAACTTACCCAGTTGTACCAGGATGTCATCCGGCAAAAGTGCGAACTGGAGAAACAGGTCCTTCAAAACGCACTAACGATGTTACACTCATCACCGGAAGAAATAGCAGCTGCCATTATGCGAGAACCAGGATTCGTCGCAGTTCCAGCTGGAGAAGTGGTGCATATTATAAAGTGCATTCCAGTAACCGTACAAGTCCGGAAAACGGATAAGTGTTTCGATGAACTTCCGATCACTTACCAGAATTCTTCCAAGTTCTTAAAGCCAGGAGACCATATTATAGTTGCCACAGGTACAGAAAAGCCATGCAATGAACTCCTGCCGCCTCTCTACAAAATAAACGGAATTTGGTATCGTTTAACTCCGTCACTCACAGAGACCGTTGCCCCAGCAACATTACAACCGCTCATCAAACCCACGTGGAAGTACGTGGATCCAACAAATATCGCAACAGGCGGAATTTATTCCCAAGAGGATCTCAACAAACTACAGGACCACATCATGTTTCCAGTGGAAAGAGTGTTACGTCGTCCGATGTACGACGTTGGCCTTGTACACACACCATGTATACAAGGTCTGATCTGCATAAGATCCACACACCGTCCCCTAGACATAAGAGCATAGTATTAAGATTTCATTATTCTATTGTTCTAATCCTTATCTCCGTCTCTACCCATCACCATAACTTCACCTTGATCAACACCTTACCTCAGTTTCAACCCATCACCACGACACATAATGCAATAAAGTATTGCATCACTCTGGAAGCATCTAGAAGCTTCTAGAAACGTCGAGAAGTCCAAAGACTGCTGCATCAGCAGTCCCACGCTCGTAGAGGGCAATAGGACAGCCACGAGACTGCAGCGTCAGCAGAAATGCACGTGCAGTCCCCGGGAGCGAAGACGCTGCTGCGTCAGCGGTTCTCCCACTCCGACGACTGAAGAACAAAGAGACTGCAGCGTCAGCTATCCCCACTCCGAACGAAGGAGGCAAGGCAGAGCGGACGCTTGCATCAGTCCGCCTCCATCTCGCGACTCGAGCAGTCCGCCTTCAGCCAGCGACTCGCACAGACGTGCCTACCTGGCCTCAGCCGCCAGTCCGGCTTCAAGAGCAGACGTGTTCAGTCTAGCTCCGCGATAGTGAAGTGTGTCGATCCTTCACTCCTAATTCCAATTCCAATTCCAACTCTAACTCAACTCAACTCAACTCCTAATTCTCATACATTATTCCTATAACATATTACAATATCCATTATTCATTAATCCAATTACTACTCCTATTATAATATTACTTACATATTGTATACCAGTGTACTTACCAGTTCTTACTCAATATATCATTATTATACCAGTGCTTCGATCGTGTTATTCTTGTGTTAGTTCAACACTATCTTCCAATTCAGTTCTTACATTGAATGTATTATACTCGTGACATATCCGGACTTGGTCTAAAGTGCGCAGTGGAAACGCTGAGCCGCCAATAAGGAATTTGAAGCGAGTCATAGAGAAGTTCTCGTGCCACGTCTAGAATTGGTCTAAAGAGCGCAGTGGAAACGCTGAGCCGCCACTATAGACGTGAAGCGAGTTAACTACCTAAAAGGTTAACAACAAATGGAAGTTCATTTTCATTATATTATTAATATTCCATCATTACTATTCCTTACCCATGCGACGCCCACGTCGAGCGGGACGCAAGTATCAACTTGCTAAATTGAGACGCGCGTTAAGAAATAAAGCGGTGCTCGATCAAATCATTGCCACTACCGAGTGGACAGAACTTCTGGGAACTACCGAGCACATTCCGTGTGACGCGTCCGATTACGTTTCTGTATACGGTTGCCCTTGCAACCCTCCTAAAGAGGTCAACCACGCGGACCTCTCGCGAGCTCCGACGCCAGTTCTGCATCCGGTCGATCGTCCTGAGGTAATCGACATAGCCGACGACGACGACAGCCGAGACACGATCATCGTTCCCAGGGTCCGTTGCCGAATCATCCGTGACGTTCCTCTGCCAGCTCATCAACGTGTCGTCTTGCGGCCAGCATCCAAGGCCACTAACGTCGTCCCGAACCGAGCAGCAGCAACTCTGCCAGATCTTCCCCACCTCGAGGACATCTGTATAGAAGATCCGATGTACGACACCTACTGTCAGTACCGCCAGTTCCTGCTGCAACAATATTATTAGGCGTTAATACAACATTGCGGTGAGTCGTATAATATCTTGTATAATTGTTGAATCCTGTAAACTCACCGTTCTCGTTGCATCCTCTCGCGCGCGATTCTTGTCGGGACACTCCTTGTAACCGCGTCGGACGTTCTTTTCTTGACTGCATCCATAGCAATATCGGTTGTCCTAGTGCATATGACAGCCCGCGGCTGTCTCGGCACGAAAGACCACTCCTCATTTTAATCATAATATCTCAACCGTCCGTCTGTCACTGTTCTCTTTTCTCTCTCCTGGTACCTGTAACAAAAACACAGTGACGGACGTGACACGTCTCAATTTAGCAAGTTGATACTTGCGTCCCGCTCGACGTGGGCGTCGCATGGGTAAGGAATAGTAATGATGGAATATTAATAATAATATAATGAAAATGAACTTCCACTTGTTATTAACCTTTTTGGTAGTTAACTCGCTTCACGTCTATAGTGGCGGCTCAGCGTTTCCACTGCGCACTTTAGACCAATTCTAGACGTGGCACGAGAACTTCTCTATGACTCGCTTCAAATTCCTTATTGGCGGCTCAGCGTTTCCACTGCGCACTTTAGACCAAGTCCGGATATGTCACGAGTTTAATATATTCGATGCAAGAACTGAATTGGAAGATGGTGTTGAACTAACACAAGAATAACAAGATCGAAGCACTGGTATAACAACGATATATTAAATAAGAACTGGTAAGTACACTGGTATACAATATGTAAGTAGTATTATAATAGGAGTAGTAATTGGATTAATGAATAATGGATATTGTAATATGTTATAGGAATAATGTATGAGAATTAAGACTTGAGTTGAGTTGAGTTAGAGTTGGAATTGGAATTGGAATTAGGAGTGAAGGATCGACACACTTCACTTTCGCGGAGCTAGACTGAACACGTCTGCTCTTGTCGTCGGAAGAAGCCGGACTGGCATGTCCGTGCGAGTCGCTGGCTGAAGGCGGACTGTTCGAGTCGCTGTCTGGAGGCGGACTGATGCAAGCGTCCGCTCTGCCTTGCCTCCTTCGGTCGGAGTGGGGATAGCTGACGCTGCAGTCTCTTTGTTCTTCAGTCGTCGGAGTGGGAGAACCGCTGACGCAGCAGCGTCTTCGCTCCCGGGGACTGCACGTGCATTTCTGCTGACGGTGCAGTCTCGTGGCTGTCCTATTGCCCTCTACGAGCGTGGGACTGCTGATGCAGCAGTCTTTGGACTTCTCGACGTTTCTAGAAGCTTCTAGATGCTTCCAGAGTGATGCAATACTTTATTGCATTATGTGTCGTGGTGATGGGTTGAAACTGAGGTAAGGTGTTGATCAAGGAGAAGTTATGGTGATGGGTAGAGACGGAGATAAGGATTAGAACAATAGAATAATGAAATCTTAATACTATGCTCTTATGTCTAGGGGACGGTGTATGGATCTTATGCAGATCAGACCTTGTATACATAGTGTGTGTACAAGGCCAACGTCGTACATCGGACGACGTAACACCTCCCAACGCGGAAAAGAAATTTCTTACAATTAAGAAATTTCTCGCTCAACACTCGATATCACACTCATCATGCGACGCATCGTCCGGGGGTACTCCGCGCAGGGAGCACGGTTCTCGGCGAGTATTTCCTATATTTGTACGAAACACTGGTCGCACTGAAATGTTGTCGGTGTCGGCACGTGGGGCTGGGGCTGGTTTGTAATGTCCGACAAGTCGTATTCGCAATGTTCATTTTTCGACTGTCTTTTCTCGGGGTTTAGGGTGGGTGGGGAATCACTTTGTTCACTAACACTTTCACTTTTGTCTTTTCTTATCTGCGTCCAGATGAGTGTCACGTTTCGCTGACGCGGGGTTTGCGTTGGATTATTCGGCGCACGCTTGAGTTTGTTTGCATGTACAATCTTAAAATGGTTCCCTACTTTAATTTTCACATTGTTTGAGTCTAAGATGTCGCAAATTTCGTGAGGACCCGTATATTGCGCATCGAATTTGCCCTTGCAGGGTTCTTTGAGTAGGAATACCTGTTCTCCCACCTTGAATTCTACCGGGTTAATTCTTCTATCGTAGTATGATTTTGATTTTCTTTTCGCGGAGACTAAGTTTCCGCGCGCGCGAATCTGGGTTTCGGTTATCTTTCTTTGCAATTGGGAGAGGTAGTGGGTATAGGAGTCGTTTTCGCATTCGTAGGAGTAGGAATCGGCGGATGGGACTCGTGCCAAAGAGCCGAATACTAACTCGTGCGGCGTGAAATCTGTGCCCTCGTGGACACTTGTATTGTAACTAAACATTGCCAAATCGACCCATTTGTCCCAGTTGTTCTTGTGGACGTATTGCTTCAGGTACTCTGCTAAGACGTGATGGGATCTCTCGATTGACCCATTGCTTTGAGGGTGGAAGGCTGTTGTTTGCAGCCGAGTTATTCTGAATCGTTTTGCGATGGCCTTCATCAGGGAACTTGTGAAATTGGCTCCTTGATCCGTTAGGATGGCTTTAGGTGTTCCGAAACGGCAGATAAAATTGTTTATAAATGCGTCCGCAGTGCTGATGGCATCGGCGGATTTAAGAGGGATTGCGGTTGAGTGTTTCGTTAATAGATCCTGTATGGTTAAGATGTATGTGTTTCCGTCGTTGGTTGTTGGAAGGGGCCCTACAATGTCCATGGACACCTTATCGAACGCTCTACCGGGTGTATCCGTTATTCTCATCGGCAGGCGCGTTTTTACCCTGGTCAGTTTATTACGTTGGCAACTGAGGCAGTTATTAACGTAGTTCGTTATCTGGATCTTCATACCGCTCCACCAATATCTTTCGCGGATTCTCTTCAGGGTTTTTGTAATTCCTTTGTGCCCTGCGTACGCAGAGACGTGATTTTCTGCGATAATATCATTCCATCTATCTTCGGCCGGTATCTGGATTTCGTTTGCGCAGAAGAATATGTGTACGGGGGTGTCTTCGAATGTTGCGATGAGGAGGTTCGAGACGTACTCCATGGAATTGTCGTCTATATAGGTTTTAGAGATTGAAAATGTTCGCAGTCTGAGTTCGTTGGCTACATCAAGTAATGTCCGGAAACATTCTTTTAGGTCGTCAGTTGAAACCTCGTGAGTCAGGGATGGTTTGATGGGTATCTGTATCAGCTTGTTGCTACCGAAATTACTTATCTTTGCTTTGAATAAGGTCAGATCTCGACCGTCGGACAGTTTCCTTTGTCTATGGAGGTCTACGGCTCCTGGGTCTATAGGTTGACCATCCAGGGTTGTGAAACATACTAAATTATCTTTCCTCATAATTAGTCGGTCGCGGAGGTACGTTATTCTCCCTTGTCGTCTTGGCTCCTCATCTTCTTCCTCGTCCTCGGAGGGTAAGGTTTCTTCTTCTTCATCGAGCCAGTTTGGTCCCGTTGGTTGGGGAATTAGGCTGGGGACGGCGGTTAAAATGTCCTCTAGTCCTGTTATGGGTGATTCCTCTTGACTGGAGGCGGGTACTAGGGGTGGTGATACCAAAAGGCTGTCGTCATCTGAACTCGCCCTAGGGCGTGGTGGCGTTTTCGATGGTGGTTCAGATGTTGAGTTTGACGATGATTTCCTCTTCCTCGGGGGAATTGACTGAGGCGGTGGCATAAGATGCGAGTCGGCCCATCTCCTTCGGCGGTTATCGAAGAGAGGGGTTCCTGGATTTGATAACGGTGCTCTTGGCGGCGATGTGCCTCCAGGGGTGCTCCATGAGAGGGGCAACGTAACTGGGTTTCGGGAGAGGGCATCAGCGTTAGAATTCGCTTTTCCAGGTTTGTAGACGACTTTATATTCAAACTCGGCCAGTTTTAGGCGCCATCTGAGGAGGCGCGACGTAGGGTCTTTTACTGACGTCATCCAGACCAGCGGTTTATGGTCTGTGATTAGTGTAAATTTTCGGCCGTAAATATATGGTCTAAAATACTGTACTGCGAATATTATGGCTAAACACTCCTTCTCTATTGTAGAATAGTTCACTTCGGCGCCCTGCAGGATCCTTGAGGCATAGGCAACGGGACGATCCTTGCCTACTTCGCCTTGGCTTAGTACGGCGCCGATGGCATATCCAGATGCATCGCAGGTGACGTTAAACGGCTTATCGAAATCCGGGTATTGAAGGACCGGTTCGTCACACAGAGCTTGTCGTAGGTCTTCGAAGGCCTTTTCTTGTTTTGGACCCCATTCGAAATTGTGCTCTTTGGCGAGGAGTTGGGTTAGGGGTTTGGAGATTTTAGCGAAGTCATTAATAAATTTGCGGTAGTACTGTCACGTCCGTCACTGTGTTTTTGTTACAGGTACCAGGAGAGAGAAAAGAGAACAGTGACAGACGGACGGTTGAGATATTATGATTAAAATGAGGAGTGGTCTTTCGTGCCGAGACAGCCGCGGGCTGTCATATGCACTAGGACAACCGATATTGCTATGGATGCAGTCAAGAAAAGAACGTCCGACGCGGTTACAAGGAGTGTCCCGACAAGAATCGCGCGCGAGAGGATGCAACGAGAACGGTGAGTTTACAGGATTCAACAATTATACAAGATATTATACGACTCACCGCAATGTTGTATTAACGCCTAATAATATTGTTGCAGCAGGAACTGGCGGTACTGACAGTAGGTGTCGTACATCGGGTCTTCTATACAGATGTCCTCGAGGTGGGGAAGATCTGGCAGAGTTGCTGCTGCTCGGTTCGGGACGACATTAGTGGCCTTGGATGCTGGCCGCAAGACGACACGTTGGTGAGCTGGCAGAGGAACGTCACGGATGATTCGGCAACGGACCCTGGGAACGATGATCGTGTCTTGGCTGTCGTCGTCGGCTATGTCGATTACCTCAGGACGATCGACCGGATGCAGAATTGGCGTCGGAGCTCGCGAGAGGTCCGCGTGGTTGACCTCTTTAGGAGGGTTGCAAGGGCAACCGTATACAGAAACGTAATCGGACGCGTCACACGGAATGTGCTCGGTGGTTCCCAGAAGTTCTGTCCACTCGGTAGTGGCAATGATTTGATCGAGCACCGCTTTATTTCTTAACGCGCGTCTCAATTTAGCAAGTTGATACTTGCGTCCCGCTCGACGTGGGCGTCGCATGGGTAAGGAATAGTAATGATGGAATAATAATAATATAATGAACTTCCATTTGTTGTTAACCTTTTAGGTAGTTAACTCGCTTCACGTCTATAATGGCGGCTCAGCGTTTCCACTGCGCACTTTAGACCAATTCTAGACGTGGCACGAGAACTTCTCTATGACTCGCTTCAAATTCCTTATTGGCGGCTCAGCGTTTCCACTGCGCACTTTAGACCAAGTCCGGATATGTCACGAGTTTAATATATTCGATGCAAGAACTGAATTGGAAGATGGTGTTGAACTAACACAAGAATAACAAGATCGAAGCACTGGTATAACAACGATATATTAAATAAGAACTGGTAAGTACACTGGTATACAATATGTAAGTAGTATTATAATAGGAGTAGTAATTGGATTAATGAATAATGGATATAGTAATATGTTGTAGGAATAATGTATGAGAATTAGGAGTTGAGTTGAGTTGAGTTAGAGTTGGAATTGGAATTGGAATTAGGAGTGAAGGATCGACACACTTCACTTTCGCGGAGCTAGACTGAACACGTCTGCTCTTGAAGCCGGACTGGCGGCTGAGGCCAGGTAGGCACGTCTGTGCGAGTCGCTGGCTGAAGGCGGACTGATGCAAGCGTCCGCTCTGCCTTGCCTCCTTCGTTCGGAGTGGGGATAGCTGACGCTGCAGTCTCTTTGTTCTTCAGTCGTCGGAGTGGGAGAACCGCTGACGCAGCAGCGTCTTCGCTCCCGGGGACTGCACGTGCATTTCTGCTGACGCTGCAGTCTCGTGGCTGTCCTATTGCCCTCTACGAGCGTGGGACTGCTGATGCAGCAGTCCTTGGACTTCTCGACGTTTCTAGAAGCTTCTAGATGCTTCCAGAGTGATGCAATACTTTATTGCATTATGTGTCGTGGTGATGGGTTGGAACTGAGGTAAGGTGTTGATCAAGGTGAAGTTATGGTGATGGATAGAGACGGAGATAAGGATTAGAACAATAGAATATATGAGATCTTAATATTATGTTCTTATGTCTAGGGGACGGTGTATGGATCTTATGCAGATCAGACCTTGTATACATAGTGTGTGTACAAGGCCAACGTCGTACATCGGACGACGTAACACCTCCCAACGCGGAAAAGAAATTTCTGACAAGGAAGAAATTTCTCGCTCAACATTCGATATCACACTCATTCATGCGACGCATCGTCCGGAGGTACTCCGCGCAGGGAGCACAGTTCTCGGCGAGTATTTCCTATATTTGTACGAAACACTGGTCGCACTGAAATGTTGTCGGTGTCGGCACGTGGGGCTGGGGCTGGTTTTGTAATGTCCGACAAGTCGTATTCGCAATGTTCATTTTTCGACTGTCTTTTCTCGGGGTTTAGGGTGGGTGGGGAATCACTTTGTTCACTGTCACTTTTGTCTTTTCTGATCTGCGTCCAGGTGAGTATCACGTTTCGCTGACGCGGGGTTTGCGTTGGATTATTCGGCGCACGCTTGAGTTTGTTTGCATGTACAATCTTAAAATGGTTCCCTACTTTAATTTTTACATTGTTTGAGTCTAGGATGTCGCAAATTTCGTGGGGACCCGTATATTGCGCATCGAATTTGCCCTTGCAGGGTTCTTTGAGTAGGAATACCTGTTCTATATCTTCCGGTGGTCGAAGGAGATTTTGCCGATGCTGGGCTTCGAATTTCGCTCGCTTATTCTCATAGGAATATCCGTTATCGCGAGGGTACTCGGATTTATATTGCTTTCTTGCTGACGCGTATTTCGCTGTAGCGCAGAGATTAATTTTATCGTATTCGTTTCGCTTCGCATGGCAACGTGCAGATGGAAGTTGAAAGGAATCGAGTTTCTGTGGATCATCAAAGATATGATTTCGAAGTAAGTTATGAAGTTCTTTTACTTTGGAGGCTTTGATATCTTTCTTTGGTTTAGAACTGTCACTGGATTTATTATACAATATAGAACAGACCTGCTTACATATGGGTCTTGAAGATCTTTGATTGTCGTAGAAATGGAGTTGGTCTTGGAATTGATCGGGCTGGTTACCGGAGTTAGTATAATGATCGGGCTGGTTACCGGAGTTAGTATAATGATCGGGCTGGTTACCGGAGTTAGTATGAGAATCGGGCTGGTTACCGGAGTTAGTATAAGAATCGGGCTGGTTACCGGAGTTAGTATTGTCGGGATGGTTACCGAATGCGTCGGGACGATACCCGGAATTAGAAAGGTCGGGATGGTTACCGAATACGTCGGGATGATACCCGGAAGTAGAAAGGTCGGAAGAGTAAGACTCGATTTCTTCCATCTCCAATGGGGGCAATCGAAATGAAACTGTTTCCGACGAGGTGTTAAAACACCGGAGGCTCGCTTTGCCTTTACGATTGGTGACAACGCAGTCACCCAGGAATACATCCGGCGCTACGTTAACACGGCGGATATATCCCTGTTTAGGTCCTTCGACGTCGACCGCTATGCACGCAACGGTACGAGGTTCGAGGACGAATTCTTCGGATTTCGGAGGAGTCTTTGTTCGGACTCGATCCTCACGCTCCACGATCCGACTTCTCGCAGTGTACTCCGATATCTCTCGAGTCTCCTTCGATTCCGGCCGGCTTTTCACGGCGTTTTTCTCTAGGGAGCACTCGATCGAATCCCGAGGAGGCATTGAAATAACCTCCGTCACCGGAGCTCTGCAAGGTCTGACCGCAGGTGCACGAGGATTTGAGGAAGACACTCGAACGTTCCTTGCCGAATGTTCCTCACGCTTGGCGGCTGGAGTTTTAACGAGATCGTTGGTCATAGACGAAGGCATTGAAATAACCTCTGCTGCCAATTTATCGCGAGGCTCAGCCGTGGGCGCGCAAGGGTTCGAGAAGGGAACCCGAATGTTTCCTATCGTTATGGATTGATTCGCAAAGGAGATCTCGGCTCCTGTTCTGAAGAAGGGAGAACCGAGGATTCCGTCGATGTTAATTGGGAAGTTTTCTTCCAAGACATGAAATTCGATAGGGTTTTGACCCTGTAAGTGTATTTTAATTTGACCGAGAGTTGGAATGGATCCCTCGGTTATTCCTTGGACTTCTATAGTGTTCGTATAATCTATAGGTAGATTTGGTTCTAGACTTGACGCACGAATTAAATTGATCTCCGAACCCGTGTCCAACAAAAATTCACACTTCTTTTGTAATTGAGGGGCGGAGATTTTTACGCGCGGAATTGGTGAGTCTGCAGCAAGATTTACTGCTGAGACGAATCGTCGGACTGGTCGTTCGTCCGGATAGCTGTTTGGGTGCGGGCTGTAGTTTGGGTTGAAGATGCGGCCTCCCGCCTGGGGTTGGCTTCGGTCGGGAGGCCGGACTCGTTTCCCGACCTCCTATTATTATTAAAAGCGCGCTTACGGCACTCGTGAATATCGTGCCCGGGGACTTTGCAGTAGTTGCAAAATTTGTTAGGGCTTGAGGGGCGATCTGTGCGACCATCGCGGTACGTGTTTTGGTCGCGAGGATTATTTTCCCATCGCCGTTGCGGCGTCGGGGAGCGATAAGAGTCCCGGTTTGAGTTTCTCGAGGACTGCTGAGACGAGTCCGGTCTGTTATCGCGGCGTTCTTGGGTTCGCTCTGGAATGTCACGAGGGGACTCGTACGTGGAACGCGGGCGATACGGCCGGTTATCAGAGAAGCTGACTCGTTTTTCTTCGCGGATCAGTTCTCGTCGACGAGTCTGGTCTGACTCATACTGCCTGTAAGCAGAGATGGCTGCTTCGAAAACAGTGGCAGGATTTCGCGAAGGGCAATGAAGCACTTCGGCACGCAGCTGGGGAAGGAGACCTCGTAGAAAACAATCTACTACGAAGCGATCTAGTTCTTCGTAATCAAGGCCAATATCTGTGGCATCTTGAATCGCGGTTCGAAGGTCTTTGACGCGATTGATGAAGTCTAGGATGTGCTCGTTTGGAGCTTGGAGTACACTCGCGAGATCGCCACGGTACTGGTCAACGAATTTGTATGGGCCCAGTACTGTTCGTAATTTCTCGCATAGTGCAGAAATTGTGAATATGTGCTGGCCTTCTATAGCGGCATAAGCACGATCGTGGAGTTTATTGCAGAGCAATTTTGTGAGGGCACGCTCTGCAGTGGCCGGTACGGTGTCACGCGCGCGTTTGCATGCACGTATGAATTGTAGGACGGAAGACGAAGTTCCGTCGAATCTAGGGACAAGCTCGGCGGCTTGTTTTAGAGCGAAATTACCAGTAGGTTCATACTGTGGGATTTCGCGTGGCTCTGGCGGTGAAGGTTCCCGCATATTAGAGACGTTACTAGGGCCTGGTGTAGGCGTGTCACGTCCGTCACTGTGTTTTTGTTACAGGTACCAAGAGAGAGAAAAGAGAACAGTGACAGACGGACGGTTGAGATATTATGATTAAAATGAGGAGTGGTCTTTCGTGCCGAGACAGCCGCGGGCTGTCATATGCACTAGGACAACCGATATTGCTATGGATGCAGTCAAGAAAAGAACGTCCGACGCGGTTACAAGGAGTGTCCCGACAAGAATCGCGCGCGAGAGGATGCAACGAGAACGGTGAGTTTACAGGATTCAACAATTATACAAGATATTATACGACTCACCGCAATGTTGTATTAACGCCTAATAATATTGTTGCAGCAGGAACTGGCGGTACTGACAGTAGGTGTCGTACATCGGATCTTCTATACAGACGTCCTCGAGGTGGGGAAGATCTGGCAGAGTTGCTGCTGCTCGGTTCGGGACGACGTTAGTGGCCTTGGATGCTGGCCGCAAGATGACACGTTGATGAGCTGGCAGAGGAACGTCACGGATGATTCGGCAACGGACCCTGGGAACGATGATCGTGTCTCGGCTGTCGTCGTCGTCGGCTATGTCGATCACCTCTGGACAATCGACCGGATGCAGAACTGGCGTCGGAGCTCGCGAGAGGTCCGCGTGGTTGACCTCTTTAGGAAGGCTGCAAGGGCAACCGTATACAGAAACGTAATCGGACGCGTCACACGGAATGTGCTCGGTGGTTCCCAGAAGTTCTGTCCACTCGGTAGTGGCAATGATTTGATCGAGCACCGCTTTATTTCTCAACGCGCGTCTCAATTTAGCAAGTTGATACTTGCGTCCCGCTCGACGTGGGCGTCGCATGGGTAAGGAATGGTAATGATGGAATATTAATAATATAATGAAAATGAACTTCCACTTGTTATTAACCTTTTGGTAGTTAACTCGCTTCACGTCTATAGTGGCGGCTCAGCGTTTCCACTGCGCACTTTAGACCAATTCTAGACGTGGCACGAGAACTTCTCTATGACTCGCTTCAAATTCCTTATTGGCGGCTCAGCGTTTCCACTGCGCACTTTAGACCAAGTCCGGATATGTCACGAGTTTAATATATTCGATGCAAGAACTGAATTGGAAGATGGTGTTGAAGTAACACAAGAATAACAAGATCGAAGCACTGGTATAACAACGATATATTAAATAAGAACTGGTAAGTACACTGGTATACAATATGTAGTAGTATTATAATAGGAGTAGTAATTGGATTAATGAATAATGGATATTGTAATGTGTTATAGGAATAACGTATGAGAATTAGGACTTGAGTTGAGTTGAGTTAGAGTTGGAATTGGAATTGGAATTAGGAGTGAAGGATCGACACACTTCACTTTCGCGGAGCTAGACTGAACACGTCTGCTCTTGAAGTCGGAAGAAGCCGGACTGGCACGTCCGTGCGAGTCGCTCGCTTGGAGCGGACCGTTCGAGTCGCTGGCTGAAGGCGGACTGCTCGAGTCGCGAGATGGAGGCGGACTGATGCAAGCGCCTGCTCTGCCTTGCCTCCTTCGTTCGGAGTGGGGATAGCTGACGCTGCAGTCTCTTTGTTCTTCAGTCGTCGGAGTGGGAGAACCGCTGACGCAGCAGCGTCTTCGCTCCCGGGGACTGCACGTGCATTTCTGCTGACGCTGCAGTCTCGTGGCTGTCCTATTGCCCTCTACGAGCGTGGGACTGCTGATGCAGCAGTCTTTGGACTTCTCGACGTTTCTAGAAGCTTCTAGATGCTTCCAGAGTGATGCAATACTTTATTGCATTATGTGTCGTGGTGATGGGTCGAAACTGAGGTAAGGTGTTGATCAAGGTGAAGTTATGGTGATGGGTAGAGACGGAGATAAGGATTAGAACAATAGAATAATGAGATCTTAATACTATGCTCTTATGTCTAGGGGAAGGTGTGTGGATCTTATGTAGATCAGACCTTGAATACATAGTGTATGTACAAGGCCAACGTCGTACATCGGACGACGTAACACCTCCCAACGCGGAAAAGAAATTTCTTACAAGGAAGAAATTTCTCGCTCAACACTCGATCTCACACTCATTCATGCGACGCATCGTCCGGGGGTACTCCGCGCAGGGAGCACAGTTCTCGGCGAGTATTTCCTATATTTGTACGAAACACTGGTCGCACTGAAATGTTGTCGGTGTCGGCACGTGGGGCTGGGGCTGATTTTATGCAATTTATTTCACTTTGTTCATTTTGCATAATTGGGTTTTGGGTGGGTGGGGAATCACTGGTGTCACTGTCACTTTTGTCTTTTCTTATCTGCGTCCAGATGAGTGTCGCGTTTCGCTGACGCGGGGTTTGCGTTGGATTATTCGGCGCACGCTTGAGTTTGTTTGCATGTACAATCTTAAAATGGTTCCCTACTTTAATTTTTACATTGTTTGAGTCTAGGATGTCGCAAATTTCGTGAGTACCCGTATATTGCGCATCGAATTTGCCTTTGCGGGGTTCTTTGAGTAGGAATACTTGTTCTATATCTTCCGGTGGTCGAAGGAGATTTTGCCGATGCTGGGCTTCGAATTTCGCTCGCTTATTCTCATAGGAATATCCGTTATCGCGAGGGTACTCGGATTTACATTTCTTTCTTGCTGACGCGTATTTCGCTGTAGCGCAGAGATTAATTTTATCGTATTCGTTTCGCTTCGCATGGCAACGTGCAGATGGAAGTTGAAAGGAATCGAGTTTCTGTGGATCATCAAAGATATGATTTCGAAGTAAGTTATGAAGTTCTTTTACTTTGGAGACTTTGATATCCTTCTCTGGTTTAGAACTGTCACTGGATTTATCGTGCAGTATAGAACAGACCTGCTTACATATGGGTCTTGAAGATCTTTGATTGTCGTAGGAATGGAGTTGGTCTTGGAATTGATCGGGCTGGTTACCGGAGTTAGAATAAGGATCGGGCTGGTTACCGGAGTTAGTATGAGAATCGGGCTGGTTACCGGAGTTAGTATAAGGATCGGGCTGGTTACCGGAGTTAGTATAAGAATCGGGCTGGTTACCGGAGTTAGTACAATGATCGGGCTGGTTACCGGAGTTAGTATAAGAATCGGGCTGGTTACCGGAGTTAGAAAGGTCGGGATGGTTACCGAATACGTCGGGACGATACCCGGAATTAGAAAGGTCGGGATGGTTACCGAATACGTCGGGATGGTTCCCGGAATTAGTAAGGTCGGGATGGTTACCGAATGCGTCGGGATGGTTCCCGGAATTAGAAAGGTCGGGATGGTTACCGAATGCGTCGGGATAGTACCCGGAATTAGAAAGGTCGGAAGAGTACGACTCGATTTCTTCCATCTCCAATGGGGGCAATCGAAATGAAACTCTTTCCGACGAGGTGTTAAAACACCGGAGGCTCGCTTTGCCTTTACGATTGGTGACAACGCAGTCACCCAGGAATACATCCGGCGCTACATTAACACGGCGGATATATCCCTGTTTAGGTCCTTCGACGTCGACCGCTATGCACGCAACGGTACGAGGTTCGAGGACGAATTCTTCGGATTTCGGAGGAGTCTTTGTTCGGACTCGATCCTCACGCTCCACGATCCGACTTCTCGCAGTGTACTCCGATATCTCTCGAGTCTCCTTCGATTCCGGCCGGCTTTTCACGGCGTTTTTCTCTAGGGAGCACTCGATCGAATCCCGAGGAGGCATTGAAATAACCTCCGTCACCGGAGCTCTGCAAGGTCTGACCGCGGGTGCACGAGGATTTGAGGAAGACACTCGAACGTTCCCTGCCGAATGTTCCTCACGCTTGGCGGCTGGAGTTTTAACGAGATCGTTGGTCATAGACGAAGGCATTGAAATAACCTCTGCTGCCAATTTATCGCGAGGCTCAGCCGTGGGCGCGCAAGGGTTCGAGAAGGGAACCCGAATGTTTCCTATGATAATGTATTCATTCGCAAAGGAGATCTCGGCTCCTGTTCTGAAGAAGGGAGAACCGAGGATTCCGTCGATGTTAATTGGGAAGTTTTCTTCCAAGACATGAAATTCGATAGGGTTTTGACCCTGTAAGTGTATTTTAATTTGACCGAGAGTTGGAATGGATCCCTCGGTTATTCCTTGGACTTCTATAGTGTTCGTATGATCTATAGGTAGATTTGGTTCTAGACTTGACGCACGAATTAAATTGATCTCCGAACCCGTGTCCAACAAAAATTCACACTTCTTTTGTAATTGGGGGGCGGAGATTTTTACGCGCGGGATTGGTGAGTCTGCAGCAAGATTTACTGCTGAGACGAATCGTCGGACTGGTCGTTCGTCCGGATAGCTGTTTGGGTGCGGGCTGTAGTTTGAGTTGAAGATGCGGCCTCCCGCCTTGGGTTGGCTTCGGTCGGGAGGCCGGACTCGTTTCCCGACCTCCTATTATTATTAAAAGCGCGCTTACGGCACTCGTGAATATCGTGCCCGGGGACTTTGCAGTAGTTGCAAAATTTGTTAGAGCTTGAGGGGCGATCTGTGCGACCATCGCGGTACGTGTTTTGGTCGCGAGGATTATTTTCCCATCGCCGTTGCGGCGTCGGGGAGCGATAAGAGTCCCGGTTTAAGTTTCTTGAGGACTGCTGAGACGAGTCCGGTCTGTTATCGCGGCGTTCTTGAGTTCGCTCTGGAATGTCACGAGGGGACTCGTACGTGGAACGCGGGCGATACGGCCGGTTATCAGAGAAGCTGACTCGTTTTTCTTCGCGGATCAATTCTCGTCGACGAGTCTGGTCTGACTCATACTGCCTGTAAGCAGAGATGGCTGCTTCGAAAACAGTGGCAGGATTTCGCGAAGGGCAATGAAGCACTTCGGCACGCAGCTGGGGAAGGAGACCTCGTAGGAAGCAATCTACTACGAAGCGATCTAGTTCTTCGTAATCAAGGCCAATATCTGTGGCATCTTGAATCGCGGTTCGAAGGTCTTTAACGCGATTGATGAAGTCTAAGATGTGCTCGTTTGGAGCTTGGAGTACACTCGCGAGATCGCCACGGTACTGGTCCACGAATTTATATGGGCCCAGCACTGTACGTAACTTTTCGCATAGTGCAGAAATTGTGGATATGTGCTCGCCTTCTATAGCGGCATAAGCACGATCGTGGAGTTTATTGCAGAGCAATTTCGTGAGGGCACGCTCTGCAGTGGCCGGTACGGTGTCACGCGCGCGTTTGCATGCACGTATGAATTGTAGGACGGAAGACGAAGTTCCGTCGAATCTAGGGACAAGCTCGGCGGCTTGTTTTAGAGCGAAATTACCAGTAGGTTCATACTGTGGGATTTCGCGTGGCTCTGGCGGTGAAGGTTCCCGCATATTAGAGACGTTACTAGGGCCTGGTGTAGGCGATTGTTGACGTAGGGTTTGACTCGTGATTTGGATGTTATGAAGCTCTTTTCGTATTTCATCGAGCATATTCTTTTGGTTTTGTGCGTCTTCTTCATATTTGAGACGCAATTTGGCAATAAAATCAGTTTCTTCTTTGAGATATTGCTCTCTACGGGCGAGGTCTTGCCCGTAAAGGAGTAACTCTTCCTCGGTCATTGGGGGAAGGTCTGCTTTAAGATCTGCTCGGAGATCCTTTTGAGATCGCGTGATTGGGCGAGACATTTTGAAAGATATAAATGGGATTTAAGACATGTGAACTTCGTACTGACACGCGTCGGGGCTTATTAATGCAAATATCGGCGACCACTTCGATGTCCTACCGACTGCGCCAAATTTGTCACGTCCGTCACTGTGTTTTTGTTACAGGTACCAAGAGAGAGAAAAGAGAACAGTGACAGACGGACGGTTGAGATATTATGATTAAAATGAGGAGTGGTCTTTCGTGCCGAGACAGCCGCGGGCTGTCATATGCACTAGGACAACCGATATTGCTATGGATGCAGTCAAGAAAAGAACGTCCGACGCGGTTACAAGGAGTGTCCCGACAAGAATCGCGCGCGAGAGGATGCAACGAGAACGGTGAGTTTACAGGATTCAACAATTATACAAGATATTATACGACTCACCGCAATGTTGTATTAACGCCTAATAATATTGTTGCAGCAGGAACTGGCGGTACTGACAGTAGGTGTCGTACATCGGATCTTCTATACAGACGTCCTCGAGGTGGGGAAGATCTGGCAGAGTTGCTGCTGCTCGGTTCGGGACGACGTTAGTGGCCTTGGATGCTGGCCGCAAGATGACACGTTGATGAGCTGGCAGAGGAACGTCACGGATGATTCGGCAACGGACCCTGGGAACGATGATCGTGTCTCGGCTGTCGTCGTCGTCGGCTATGTCGATCACCTCTGGACAATCGACCGGATGCAGAACTGGCGTCGGAGCTCGCGAGAGGTCCGCGTGGTTGACCTCTTTAGGAAGGCTGCAAGGGCAACCGTATACAGAAACGTAATCGGACGCGTCACACGGAATGTGCTCGGTGGTTCCCAGAAGTTCTGTCCACTCGGTAGTGGCAATGATTTGATCGAGCACCGCTTTATTTCTCAACGCGCGTCTCAATTTAGCAAGTTGATACTTGCGTCCCGCTCGACGTGGGCGTCGCATGGGTAAGGAATGGTAATGATGGAATATTAATAATATAATGAAAATGAACTTCCACTTGTTATTAACCTTTTGGTAGTTAACTCGCTTCACGTCTATAGTGGCGGCTCAGCGTTTCCACTGCGCACTTTAGACCAATTCTAGACGTGGCACGAGAACTTCTCTATGACTCGCTTCAAATTCCTTATTGGCGGCTCAGCGTTTCCACTGCGCACTTTAGACCAAGTCCGGATATGTCACGAGTTTAATATATTCGATGCAAGAACTGAATTGGAAGATGGTGTTGAAGTAACACAAGAATAACAAGATCGAAGCACTGGTATAACAACGATATATTAAATAAGAACTGGTAAGTACACTGGTATACAATATGTAGTAGTATTATAATAGGAGTAGTAATTGGATTAATGAATAATGGATATTGTAATGTGTTATAGGAATAACGTATGAGAATTAGGACTTGAGTTGAGTTGAGTTAGAGTTGGAATTGGAATTGGAATTAGGAGTGAAGGATCGACACACTTCACTTTCGCGGAGCTAGACTGAACACGTCTGCTCTTGAAGTCGGAAGAAGCCGGACTGGCACGTCCGTGCGAGTCGCTCGCTTGGAGCGGACCGTTCGAGTCGCTGGCTGAAGGCGGACTGCTCGAGTCGCGAGATGGAGGCGGACTGATGCAAGCGCCTGCTCTGCCTTGCCTCCTTCGTTCGGAGTGGGGATAGCTGACGCTGCAGTCTCTTTGTTCTTCAGTCGTCGGAGTGGGAGAACCGCTGACGCAGCAGCGTCTTCGCTCCCGGGGACTGCACGTGCATTTCTGCTGACGCTGCAGTCTCGTGGCTGTCCTATTGCCCTCTACGAGCGTGGGACTGCTGATGCAGCAGTCTTTGGACTTCTCGACGTTTCTAGAAGCTTCTAGATGCTTCCAGAGTGATGCAATACTTTATTGCATTATGTGTCGTGGTGATGGGTCGAAACTGAGGTAAGGTGTTGATCAAGGTGAAGTTATGGTGATGGGTAGAGACGGAGATAAGGATTAGAACAATAGAATAATGAGATCTTAATACTATGCTCTTATGTCTAGGGGAAGGTGTGTGGATCTTATGTAGATCAGACCTTGAATACATAGTGTATGTACAAGGCCAACGTCGTACATCGGACGACGTAACAGGCGATTGTTGACGTAGGGTTTGACTCGTGATTTGGATGTTATGAAGCTCTTTTCGTATTTCGTCGAGCATATTCTTTTGGTTTTGTGCGTCTTCTTCATATTTGAGACGCAATTTGGCAATAAAATCAGTTTCCTCTTTGAGATATTGCTCTCTACGGGCGAGGTCTTGCGCATAAAGGAGTAACTCTTCCTCGGTCATTGGAGGAAGGTCTGCGTTAGGATCTGCTCGGAGATCCTTTTGAGATCGCGTGATTGGGCGAGACATTTTGAAAGATATAAATGGGTTTTAAGAAATGTGAACTTCGCACTGACACGCGTCGGGGCTTATTAATGCAAATATCGGCGACCACTTCGTTGTCCTACCGACTGCGCCAAATTTGTCACGTCCGTCACTGTGTTTTTGTTACAGGTACCAGGAGAGAGAATAGAGAACAGTGACAGACGGACGGTTGAGATATTATGATTAAAATGAGGAGTGGTCTTTCGTGCCGAGACAGCCGCGGGCTGTCATATGCACTAGGACAACCGATATTGCTATGGATGCAGTCAAGAAAAGAACGTCCGACGCGGTTACAAGGAGTGTCCCGACAAGAATCGCGCGCGAGAGGATGCAACGAGAACGGTGAGTTTACAGGATTCAACAATTATACAAGATATTATACGACTCACCGCAATGTTGTATTAACGCCTAATAATATTGTTGCAGCAGGAACTGGCGGTACTGACAGTAGGTGTCGTACATCGGGTCTTCTATACAGATGTCCTCGAGGTGGGGAAGATCTGGCAGAGTTGCTGCTGCTCGGTTCGGGACGACATTAGTGGCCTTGGATGCTGGCCGCAAGACGACACGTTGGTGAGCTGGCAGAGGAACGTCACGGATGATTCGGCAACGGACCCTGGGAACGATGATCGTGTCTTGGCTGTCGTCGTCGGCTATGTCGATTACCTCAGGACGATCGACCGGATGCAGAATTGGCGTCGGAGCTCGCGAGAGGTCCGCGTGGTTGACCTCTTTAGGAGGGTTGCAAGGGCAACCGTATACAGAAACGTAATCGGACGCGTCACACGGAATGTGCTCGGTGGTTCCCAGAAGTTCTGTCCACTCGGTAGTGGCAATGATTTGATCGAGCACCGCTTTATTTCTTAACGCGCGTCTCAATTTAGCAAGTTGATACTTGCGTCCCGCTCGACGTGGGCGTCGCATGGGTAAGGAATAGTAATGATGGAATAATAATAATATAATGAACTTCCACTTGTTATTAACCTTTTAGGTAGTTAACTCGCTTCACGTCTATAATGGCGGCTCAGCGTTTCCACTGCGCACTTTAGACCAATTCTAGACGTGGCACGAGAACTTCTCTATGACTCGCTTCAAATTCCTTATTGGCGGCTCAGCGTTTCCACTGCGCACTTTAGACCAAGTCCGGATATGTCACGAGTTTAATATATTCGATGCAAGAACTGAATTGGAAGATGGTGTTGAACTAACACAAGAATAACAAGATCGAAGCACTGGTATAACAACGATATATTAAATAAGAACTGGTAAGTACACTGGTATACAATATGTAAGTAGTATTATAATAGGAGTAGTAATTGGATTAATGAATAATGGATATAGTAATATGTTGTAGGAATAATGTATGAGAATTAGGAGTTGAGTTGAGTTGAGTTAGAGTTGGAATTGGAATTGGAATTAGGAGTGAAGGATCGACACACTTCACTTTCGCGGAGCTAGACTGAACACGTCTGCTCTTGAAGCCGGACTGGCGGCTGAGGCCAGGTAGGCACGTCTGTGCGAGTCGCTGGCTGAAGGCGGACTGATGCAAGCGTCCGCTCTGCCTTGCCTCCTTCGTTCGGAGTGGGGATAGCTGACGCTGCAGTCTCTTTGTTCTTCAGTCGTCGGAGTGGGAGAACCGCTGACGCAGCAGCGTCTTCGCTCCCGGGGACTGCACGTGCATTTCTGCTGACGCTGCAGTCTCGTGGCTGTCCTATTGCCCTCTACGAGCGTGGGACTGCTGATGCAGCAGTCCTTGGACTTCTCGACGTTTCTAGAAGCTTCTAGATGCTTCCAGAGTGATGCAATACTTTATTGCATTATGTGTCGTGGTGATGGGTTGGAACTGAGGTAAGGTGTTGATCAAGGTGAAGTTATGGTGATGGATAGAGACGGAGATAAGGATTAGAACAATAGAATATATGAGATCTTAATATTATGTTCTTATGTCTAGGGGACGGTGTATGGATCTTATGCAGATCAGACCTTGTATACATAGTGTGTGTACAAGGCCAACGTCGTACATCGGACGACGTAACAGTACCCTGCAAGGCCTAAAAATTCGCGCACGTTTTTCGCGTTCTTAGGTCGTGGGAAATTTTGTACGGCATTAATTTTCTTTGGACATGGTCTGACGCCGTCTTGACTGATCTGATGTCCCAGGTATGCCACTTCCTTATGAAGGAAGCCGCATTTCGAGGGCTGTAATTTGAGGTTGGCTCCGCGCAGTCGGCGGGCTAGTTTATTGAATTTGGCATAATGTTCTTCTAATGAACGCGCGTAGATCACGATATCATCGAGGTACACGAAGAGTTCGTTGCCTTGTAGGCCGCAGAGGACTGTGTCCATTAATCTTTGGAAGGTAGCCGGAGCATTACGGAGACCGAATGGCATTCTGTTGAATTCGTAGTGGCCGAAAGGCGTGGAGAAGGCGGTCTTCGCGGCATCCTCCTTCTCCATTCCTATCTGATGGAATCCGCTGGCTAAGTCAAACACACTGAAGTATGCGGCGCTGCCTAACTGATCTAGGATTTCGTTAATGCTAGGTAGCGGGTACGCGTCGGCCACCGACTTCTCGTTTAATGCGCGGTAATCGATTACCATGCGCCATTTTTTGTTACCCTCGGCGTCCGCTTTCTTAGGAACAATCCACAAGGGGGAATTATAAGGTGAGTTAGATGGAACGACTATGTCATTCCGTAAGAGTTCGGACATTTGTTTGTTGATTTCGTCCTTGTGGATTGGTGGGTAGCGATACTGTTTAACATGGATTGGAATATCATCCGTCGTGATGATTCTGTGAGTCACCGCATTTGTTTTTCCCAAACGATCCCCTTGGAGATGGAAAAGATCATTGTGCTTTTCTAACAAAGATTTAACATGGTCCATTTCGTCGCCGCTGAGATGATCCATGGGGATAGTTTCTAATAGCTCTTTCACGCGAGCTTCGTGGGAATTTACGATGGAATAGGTCATTCTGACCTTGGTTTTATCGGGCTGGTTACCGGAGTTAGAATAAGAATCGGGCTGGTTACCGGAGTTAGAATAAGAATCGGGCTGGTTACCGGAGTTAGTATGAGAATCGGGCTGGTTACCGGAGTTAGAATAAGAATCGGGCTGGTTACCGGAGTTAGTATAAGAATCGGGCTGGTTACCGGAGTTAGTAATGTCGGGATGGTTACCGAATGCGTCGGGATGATACCCGGAAGTAGAATGGTCGGGATGGTTACCGAATACGTCGGGATGGTTCCCGGAATTAGAAAGGTCGGGATGGTTACCGAATACGTCGGGATGATACCCGGAATTAGAAAGGTCGGGATGGTTACCGAATACGTCGGGATGATACCCGGAAGTAGAATGGTCGGGATGGTTACCGAATGCGTCGGGATGATACCCGGAAGTAGAAAGGTCGGAAGAGTACGACTCGATTTCTTCCATCTCCAATGGGGGCAATCGAAATGAAACTCTTTCCGACGAGGTGTTAAAACACCGGAGGCTCGCTTTGCCTTTACGATTGGTGACAACGCAGTCACCCAGGAATACATCCGGCGCTACATTAACACGGCGGATATATCCCTGTTTGGGTCCTTCGACGTCGACCGCTATGCACGCAACGGTACGAGGTTCGAGGACGAATTCTTCGGATTTCGGAAGAGTCTTTGTTCGGACTCGATCCTCACGCTCCACGATCCGACTTCTCGCAGTGTACTCCGATATCTCTCGAGTCTCCTTCGATTCCGGCCGGCTTTTCACGGCGTTTTTCTCTAGGGAGCACTCGATCGAATCCCGAGGAGGCATTGAAATAACCTCCGTCACCGGGGCTCTGCAAGGTCTGACCGCGGGTGCACGAGGATTTGAGGAAGACACTCGAACGTTCCTTGCCGAATGTTCCTCACGCTCGGCGGCTGGAGTTTTAACGAGATCGTTGGTCATAGACGAAGGCATTGAAATAACCTCTGCTGCCAATTTATCGCGAGGCTCAGCCGTGGGCGCGCAAGGGTTCGAGAAGGGAACCCGAATGTTTCCTATCGTAATGTATTGATTCGCAAAGGAGATCTCGGCTCCTGTTCTGAAGAAGGGAGAACCGAGGATTCCGTCGATGTTAATTGGGAAGCTTTCTCCCAAGACATGAAATTCGACAGGATTTTGACCCTGTAAGTGTATTTTAATTTGACCGAGAGTTGGGATGGATCCCTCGGTTATTCCTTGGACTTCTATAGTGTTCGTATGATCTATAGGTAGATTTGGTTCTAGACTTGACGCACGGATTAAAATGATCTCCGAACCCGTGTCTAACAAGAATTAACACTTCTTTTGTAATTGAGGGGCGGAGATTTCTACGCGCGGAATTGGTGAGTCTGCAGCAAGATTTACTGCTGAGACGAATCGTCGGACTGGTCGTTCGTCCGGATAGCCGTTTGGGTGCGGGCTGTAGTTTGGGTTGAAGATGCGGCCTCCCGCCTTGGGTTGGCTTCGGTCGGGAGGCCGGACTCGTTTCCCGACCTCCTATTATTATTAAAAGCGCGCTTACGGCACTCGTGAATATCGTGCCCGGGGACTTTGCAGTAGTTGCAAAACTTGTTAGGGCTTGAGGGGCGTTCTGTGCGACCATCGCGGTACGTGTTTTGGTCGCGAGGATTATTTTCCCATCGCCGTTGCGGCGTCGGCGAGCGATAAGAGTCCCGGTTTAAGTTTCTCGAGGACTGCTGAGACGAGTCCGGTCTGCTATCGCGGCGTTCTTGGGTTCGCTCTGGAATGTCACGAGCGGACTCGTACGTGGAACGCGGGCGATACGGCCGGTTATCAGAGAAGCTGACTCGTTTTTCTTCGCGGATCAGTTCTCGTCGACGAGTCTGGTCTGACTCATACTGCCTGTAAGCAGAGATGGCTGCTTCGAAAACAGTGGCAGGATTTCGCGAAGGGCAATGAAGCACTTCGGCACGCAGCTGGGGAAGGAGACCTCGTAGAAAACAATCTACTACGAAGCGATCCAGCTCTTCGTAATCAAGGCCAATATCTGTGGCATCTTGAATCGCGGTTCGAAGGTCTTTGACGCGATTGATGAAGTCTAGGATGTGCTCGTTTGGAGCTTGGAGTACACTCGCGAGATCGCCACGGTACTGGTCAACGAATTTGTATGGGCCCAGTACTGTTCGTAATTTCTCGCATAGTGCAGAAATTGTGAATATGTGCTGGCCTTCTATAGCGGCATAAGCACGATCGTGGAGTTTATTGCAGAGCAATTTTGTGAGGGCACGCTCTGCAGTGGCCGGTACGGTGTCACGCGCGCGTTTGCATGCACGTATGAATTGTAGGACGGAAGACGAAGTTCCGTCGAATCTAGGGACGAGCTCGGCGGCTTGTTTTAGAGCAAAATTGCCAGTAGGGTCATACTGTGGGATTTCGCGTGGCTCTGGCGGTGAAGGTTCCCGCATATTAGAGACGTTACTAGGGCCTGGTGTAGGCGTCTGTTGACGTAGGGTTTGACTCGTGATTTGGATGTTATGAAGCTCTTTTCGTATTTCGTCGAGCATATTCTTTTGGTTTTGTGCGTCTTCTTCATATTTGAGACGCAATTTGGCAATAAAATCAGTTTCCTCTTTGAGATATTGCTCTCTACGGGCGAGGTCTTGTGCATAAAGGAGTAACTCTTCCTCGGTCATTGGAGGAAGGTCTGCGTTAGGATCTGCTTGGAGATCCCTTTGAGATCGCGTGATTGGGCGAGACATTTTGAAAGATATGTGTCACGTCCGTCACTGTGTTTTTGTTACAGGTACCAGGAGAGAGAAAAGAGAACAGTGACAGACGGACGGTTGAGATATTATGATTAAAATGAGGAGTGGTCTTTCGTGCCGAGACAGCCGCGGGCTGTCATATGCACTAGGACAACCGATATTGCTATGATGCAGTCAAGAAGAGAACGTCCGACGCGGTTACAAGAAGTGTCCCGACAAGAATCACGCGCGAGATGATGCAACGAGAACGGTGAGTTTACAGGATTCAGCAATTATACAAGACATTATACGACTCACCGCAATGCTGTATTAACGCCTAATAATATTGTTGCAGCAGGAACTGGCGGTACTGACAGTAGGTGTCGTACATCGGGTCTTCTATACAGATGTCCTCGAGGTGGGGAAGATCTGGCAGAGTTGCTGCTGCTCGGTTCGGGACGACGTTAGTGGCCTTGGATGCTGGCCGCAAGACGACACGTTGATGAGTTGGCAGAGGAACGTCACTGATGATTCGGCAACGGACCCTGGGAACGATGATCGTGTCTCGGCTGTCGTCGTCGTCGGCTATGTCGATCACCTCTGGACGATCGACCGGATGCAGAACTGGCGTCGGAGCTCGCGAGAGGTCCGCGTGGTTGACCTCTTTAGGAAGGCTGCAAGGGCAACCGTATACAGAAACGTAATCGGACGCGTCACACGGAATGTGCTCGGTGGTTCCCAGAAGTTCTGTCCACTCGGTAGTGGCAATGATTTGATCGAGCACCGCTTTATTTCTCAACGCGCGTCTCAATTTAGCAAGTTGATACTTGCGTCCCGCTCGACGTGGGCGTCGCATGGGTAAGGAATAGTAATGATGGAATATTAATAATATAATGAAAATGAACTTCCACTTGTTATTAACCTTTTTGGTAGTTAACTCGCTTCACGTCTATAGTGGCGGCTCAGCGTTTCCACTGCGCTCTTTAGACCAATTCTAGACGTGGCACGAGAACTTCTTTATGACTCGCTTCAAATTCCTTATTGGCGGCTCAGCGTTTCCACTGCGCACTTTAGACCAAGTCCGGATATGTCACGAGTTTAATATATTCGATGCAAGAACTGAATTGGAAGATGGTGTTGAACTAACACAAGAATAACAAGATCGAAGCACTGGTATAACAACGATATATTAAATAAGAACTGGTAAGTACACTGGTATACAATATGTAAGTAGTATTATAATAGGAGTAGTAATTGGATTAATGAATAATGGATATTGTAATATGTTATAGGAATAATGTATGAGAATTAGGACTTGAGTTGAGTTGAGTTAGAGTTGGAATTGGAATTGGAATTAGGAGTGAAGGATCGACACACTTCACTATCGCGGAGCTAGACTGAACACGTCTGCTCTTGAAGTCGGAAGAAGCCGGACTGGCACGTCCGTGCGAGTCGCTCGCTTGGAGCGGACCGTTCGAGTCGCTGTCTGGAGGCGGACTGATGCAAGCGCCTGCTCTGCCTTGCCTCCTTCGTTCGGAGTGGGGATGGCTGACGCTGCAGTCTCTTTGTTCTTCAGTCGTCGGAGTGGGAGAACCGCTGACGCAGCAGCGTCTTCTCTCCCGGGGACTGCACGTGCATTTCTGCTGACGCTGCAGTCTCGTGGCTGTCCTATTGCCCTCTACGAGCGTGGGACTGCTGATGCAGCAGTCTTTGGACTTCTCGACGTTTCTAGAAGCTTCTAGATGCTTCCAGAGTGATGCAATACTTTATTGCATTATGTGTCGTGGTGATGGGTTGAAACTGAGGTAAGGTGTTGATCAAGGTGAAGTTATGGTGATGGATAGAGACGGAGATAAGGATTAGAACAATAGAATATATGAGATCTTAATATTATGCTCTTATGTCTAGGGGACGGTGTGTGGATCTTATGCAGATCAGACCTTGTATACATAGTGTGTGTACAAGGCCAACGTCGTACATCGGACGACGTAACACCTCCAAACGCGGAAAAGAAATTTTTTACAAGGAAGAAATTTCTCGCTCAACACTCGATATCACACTCATTCATGCGACGCATCGTCCGGAGGTACTCCGCGCAGGGAGCACAGTTCTCGGCGAGTATTTCCTATATTTGTACGAAACACTGGTCGCACTGAAATGTTGTCGGTGTCGGCACGTGGGGCTGGGGCTGGTTTTGTAATGTCCGACAAGTCGTATTCGCAATGTTCATTATTCGACTGTCTTTTCTCGGGGTTTAGGGTGGGTGGGGAATCACTTTGTTCACTAACACTTTTGTCTTTTCTGATCTGCGTCCAGATGAGTGTCACGTTTCGCTGACGCGGGGTTTGCGTTGGATTATTCGGCGCACGCTTGAGTTTGTTTGCATGTACAATCTTAAAATGGTTCCCTACTTTAATTTTCACATTGTTTGAGTCTAAGATGTCGCAGATTTCATGTGGACCCGTATATTGCGCATCGAATTTGCCCTTGCAGGGTTCTTTGAGTAGGAATACTTGTTCTCCCACCTTGAATTCTACCGGGTTAATTCTTCTATCGTAGTATGATTTGGATTTTCTTTTCGCGGAGACTATGTTTCCGCGCGCGCGAATCTGGGTTTCGGTTATCTTTCTTTGCAATTGGGAGAGGTAGTGGGTATAGGAGTCGTTTTCGCATTCGTAGGAGTAGGAATCGGCGGATGGGACTCGTGCCAAAGAGCCGAATACTAACTCGTGCGGCGTGAAATCTGTGCCCTCGTGGACACTTGTATTGTAACTAAACATTGCTAAATCGACCCATTTGTCCCAGTTGTTTTTGTGGACGTATTGCTTCAGGTATTCTGCTAAGACGTGGTGGGATCTCTCGATTGACCCGTTGCTTTGAGGGTGGAAGGCTGTTGTTTGCAGCCGAGTTATTCTGAATCGTTTTGCGATGGCCTTCATCAGGGAGCTTGTGAAATTTGCTCCTTGATCCGTTAGGATGGCTTTAGGTGTTCCGAAACGACAGATAAAATTGTTTATAAATGCATCCGCAGTGCTGATGGCATCGGCGGATTTGAGTGGGATTGCGGTTGAGTGTTTCGTTAATAGATCCTGTATGGTTAAGATGTATGTGTTTCCGTCGTTGGTTGTTGGAAGGGGCCCTACAATGTCCATGGACACCTTATCGAACGCTCTACCGGGTGTATCCGTTATTCTCATCGGCAGGCGCGTTTTTACCCTGGTCAGTTTATTACGTTGGCAACTGAGGCAGTTATTAACGTAGTTCGTTATCTGGATCTTCATACCGCTCCACCAATATCTTTCGCGGATTCTCTTCAGGGTTTTTGTAATTCCTTTGTGCCCTGCGTACGCAGAGACGTGATTTTCTGCGATAATATCATTCCATCTATCTTCGGCCGGTATCTGGATTTCGTTTGCGCAGAAGAATATGTGTACGGGGGTGTCTTCGAATGTTGCGATGAGGAGGTTCGAGACGTACTCCATGGAATTGTCATCTATATAGGTTTTAGAGATTGAAAATGTTCGCAGTCTGAGTTCGTTGGCTACATCAAGTAATGTCCGGAAACATTCTTTTAGGTCGTCAGTTGAAACCTCGTGAGTCAGGGATGGTTTGATGGGTATCTGTATCAGCTTGTTGCTACCGAAATTACTTATCTTTGCTTTGAATAAGGTCAGATCTCGACCGTCGGACAGTTTCCTTTGTCTATGGAGGTCTACGGCTCCTGGGTCTATAGGTTGACCATCCAGGGTTGTGAAACATACTAAATTATCTTTCCTCATAATTAGTCGGTCGCGGAGGTACGTTATTCTCCCTTGTCGTCTTGGCTCCTCATCTTCTTCCTCGTCCTCGGAGGGTAAGGTTTCTTCTTCTTCATCGAGCCAGTTTGGTCCCGTTGGTTGGGGAATTAGGCTGGGGACGGCGGTTAAAATGTCCTCTAGTCCTGTTATGGGTGATTCCTCTTGACTGGAGACGGGTACTAGGGGTGGTGATACCAAAAGGCTGTCGTCATCTGAACTCGCCCTAGGGCGTGGTGGCGTTTTCGATGGTGGTTCAGATGTTGAGTTTGACGATGATTTCCTCTTCCTCGGGGGAATTGATTGAGGCGGTGGCATAAGATGCGAGTCGGCCCATCTCCTTCGGCGGTTATCGAAGAGAGGGGTTCCTGGATTTGATAACGGTGCTCTTGGCGGCGATGTGCCTCCAGGGGTGCTCCATGAGAGGGGCAACGTAACTGGGTTTCGGGAGAGGGCATCAGCGTTAGAATTCGCTTTTCCAGGTTTGTAGACGACTTTATATTCAAACTCGGCCAGTTTTAGGCGCCATCTGAGGAGGCGCGACGTAGGGTCTTTTACTGACGTCATCCAGACCAGCGGTTTATGGTCTGTGATTAGTGTAAATTTTCGGCCGTAAATATATGGTCTAAAATACTGTACTGCGAATATTATTGCTAAGCACTCCTTCTCTATTGTAGAATAGTTCACTTCAGCGCCCTGCAGGATCCTTGAGGCATAGGCAACGGGACGATCCTTGCCTACTTCGCCTTGGCTTAGTACGGCGCCGATGGCATAACCAGATGCATCGCAGGTGACGTTGAACGGCTTATCGAAATCCGGGTATTGAAGGACCGGTTCGTCACACAGAGCTTGTCGTAGGTCTTCGAAGGCCTTTTCTTGTTTTGGACCCCATTCGAAATTGTGCTCTTTGGCGAGGAGTTGGGTTAGGGGTTTGGAGATTTTAGCGAAGTCATTAATAAATTTGCGGTAGTACCCTGCAAGGCCTAGAAATTCGCGCACGTTTTTCGCGTTCTTAGGTCGTGGGAAATTTTGTACGGCATTAATTTTCTTTGGACATGGTCTGACGCCGTCTTGACTAATCTGATGTCCCAGGTATGCCACTTCCTTATGAAGGAAGCCGCATTTCGAGGGCTGTAATTTGAGGTTGGCTCCGCGCAGTCGGCGGGCTAGTTTATTGAATTTGGCATAATGTTCTTCTAATGAACGCGCGTAGATCACGATATCATCGAGGTACACGAAGAGTTCGTTGC
This sequence comes from Lasioglossum baleicum, assembly GCF_051020765.1. Taxonomy (NCBI): domain Eukaryota; kingdom Metazoa; phylum Arthropoda; class Insecta; order Hymenoptera; family Halictidae; genus Lasioglossum; species Lasioglossum baleicum. The sequence goes on from NW_027469092.1 coordinate 1,359,492, forward strand.
CTTGTAGGCCGCAGAGGACTGTGTCCATTAATCTTTGGAAGGTAGCCGGAGCATTACGGAGACCGAATGGCATTCTGTTGAATTCGTAGTGGCCGAAAGGCGTGGAGAAGGCGGTCTTCGCGGCATCCTCCTTCTCCATTCCTATCTGATGGAATCCGCTGGCTAAGTCAAACACACTGAAGTATGCGGCGCTGCCTAACTGATCTAGGATTTCGTTAATGCTAGGTAGCGGGTACGCGTCGGCCACCGACTTCTCGTTTAATGCGCGGTAATCGATTACCATGCGCCATTTTTTGTTACCCTCGGCGTCCGCTTTCTTAGGAACAATCCACAAGGGGGAATTATAAGGTGAGTTAGATGGAACGACTATGTCATTCCGTAAGAGTTCGGACATTTGCTTGTTGATTTCGTCCTTGTGGATTGGTGGGTAGCGATACTGTTTAACATGGATTGGAATATCATCCGTCGTGATGATTCTGTGAGTCACCGCATTTGTTTTCCCCAAACGATCCCCTTGGAGATGGAAAAGATCATTGTGCTTTTCTAACAAAGATTTAACATGGTCCATTTCGTCGCCGCTGAGATGATCCATGGGGATGGTTTCTAATAGCTCTTTCACGCGAGCTTCGTGGGAATTTGCGATGGAATAGGTCATTCTGACCTTGGTTTTATCGGGCTGGTTACCGGAGTTAGTATAATGATCGGGCTGGTTACCGGAGTTAGTATGAGAATCGGGCTGGTTACCGGAGTTAGTATAAAGATCGGGCTGGTTACCGGAGTTAGAAAGGTCGGGATGGTTACCGAATACGTCGGGATGATACCCGGAAGTAGAATGGTCGGGATGGTTACCGAATACGTCGGGATGGTTCCCGGAATTAGAAAGGTCGGGATGGTTACCGAATGCGTCGGGATGATACCCGGAATTAGAAAGGTCGGAAGAGTACGACTCGATTTCTTCCATCTCCAATGGGGGCAATCGAAATGAAACTCTTTCCGACGAGGTGTTAAAACACCGAAGGCTCGCTTTGCCTTTACGATTGGTGACGACGCAGTCACCCAGGAATACATCCGGCGCTACATTAACACGGCGGATATATCCCTGTTTGGGTCCTTCGACGTCGACCGCTATGCACGCAACGGTACGAGGTTCGAGGACGAATTCTTCGGATTTCGGAGGAGTCTTTGTTCGGACTCGATCCTCACGCTCCACGATCCGACTTCTCGCAGTGTACTCCGATATCTCTCGAGTCTCCTTCGATTCCGGCCGGCTTTTCACGGCGTTTTTCTCTAGGGAGTACTCGATCGAATCCCGAGGAGGCATTGAAATAACCTCCGTCACCGGAGCTCTGCAAGGTCTGACCGCGGGTGCACGAGGATTTGAGGATGACACTCGAACGTTCCTTGCCGAATGTTCCTCACGCTTGGCGGCTGGAGTTTTAACGAGATCGTTGGTCATAGACGAAGGCATTGAAATAACCTCTGCTGCCAATTCATCGCGAGGCTCAGCCGTGGGCGCGCAAGGGTTCGAGAAGGGAACCCGAATGTTTCCTATCGTTATGTATTCATTCGCAAAGGAGATCTCGGCTCCTGTTCTGAAGAAGGGAGAACCGAGGATTCCGTCGATGTTAATTGGGAAGTTTTCTTCCAAGACATGAAATTCGATAGGGTTTTGACCCTGTAAGTGTATTTTAATTTGACCGAGAGTTGGAATGGATCCCTCGGTTATTCCTTGGACTTCTATAGTGTTCGTATGATCTATAGGTAGATTTGGTTCTAGACTTGACGCACGAATTAAATTGATCTCCGAACCCGTGTCCAACAAAAATTCACACTTCTTTTGTAATTGAGGGGCGGAGATTTTTACGCGCGGAATTGGTGAGTCTGCAGCAAGATTTACTGCTGAGACGAATCGTCGGACTGGTCGTTCGTCCGGATAGCTGTTTGGGTGCGGGCTGTAGTTTGGGTTGAAGATGCGGCCTCCCGCCTTGGGTTGGCTTCGGTCGGGAGGCCGGACTCGTTTCCCGACCTCCTATTATTATTAAAAGCGCGCTTACGGCACTCGTGAATATCGTGCCCGGGGACTTTGCAGTAGTTGCAAAATTTGTTAGAGCTTGAAGGGCGATCTGTGCGACCATCGCGGTACGTGTTTGAGTCGCGAGGATTATTTTCCCATCGCCGTTGCGGCGTCGGGGAGCGATAAGAGTCCCGGTTTAAGTTTCTCGAGGACTGCTGAGACGAGTCCGGTCTGTTATCGCGGCGTTCTTGAGTTCGCTCTGGAATGTCACGAGCGGACTCGTACGTGGAACGCGGGCGATACGGCCGGTTATCAGAGAAGCTGACTCGTTTTTCTTCGCGGAACAGTTCTCGTCGACGAGTCTGGTCTGACTCATACTGCCTGTAAGCAGAGATGGCTGCTTCGAAAACAGTGGCAGGATTTCGCGAAGGGCAATGAAGCACTTCGGCACGCAGCTGGGGAAGGAGACCTCGTAGAAAACAATCTACTACGAAGCGATCTAGTTCTTCGTAATCAAGGCCAATATCTGTGGCATCTTGAATCGCGGTTCGAAGGTCTTTAACGCGATTGATGAAGTCTAGGATGTGCTCGTTTGGAGCTTGGAGTACACTCGCGAGATCGCCACGGTACTGGTCCACGAATTTATATGGGCCCAGCACTGTACGTAACTTTTCGCATAGTGCAGAAATTGTGGATATGTGCTCGCCTTCTATAGCGGCATAAGCACGATCGTGGAGTTTATTGCAGAGCAATTTTGTGAGGGCACGCTCTGCAGTGGCTGGTACGGTGTCACGCGCGCGTTTGCATGCACGTATGAATGGTAGGACGGAAGACGAAGTTCCGTCGAATCTAGGGACAAGCTCGGCGGCTTGTTTTAGAGCGAAATTACCAGTAGGTTCATACTGTGGGACTTCGCGTGGCTCTGGCGGTGAAGGTTCCCGCATATTAGAGACGTTACTAGGGCCTGGTGTAGGCGATTGTTGACGTAGGCTTTGACTCATGATTTGGATGTTGCGAAGCTCTTTTCGTATTTCGTCGAGCATATTCTTTTGGTTTTGTGCGTCTTCTTCATATTTGAGACGCAATTTGGCAATAAAATCAGTTTCCTCTTTGAGATATTGCTCTCTACGGGCAAGGTCTTGCGCATAAAGGAGTAATTCTTCCTCGGTCATTGGAGGAAGGTCTGCGTTAGGATCTGCTCGGAGATCCTTTTGAGATCGCGTGATTGGGCGAGACATTTTGAAAGATATAAAGGGGATTTAAGAAATGTGAACTTCGCACTGACACGCGTCGGGGCTTATTAATGCAAATATCGGCGACCACTTCGATGTCCTACCGACTGCGCCAAATTTGTCACGTCCGTCACTGTGTTTTTGTTACAGGTACCAGGAGAGAGAAAAGAGAACAGTGACAGACGGACGGTTGAGATATTATGATTAAAATGAGGAGTGGTCTTTCGTGCCGAGACAGCCGCGGGCTGTCATATGCACTAGGACAACCGATATTGCTATGATGCAGTCAAGAAGAGAACGTCCGACGCGGTTACAAGAAGTGTCCCGACAAGAATCACGCGCGAGATGATGCAACGAGAACGGTGAGTTTACAGGATTCAGCAATTATACAAGACATTATACGACTCACCGCAATGCTGTATTAACGCCTAATAATATTGTTGCAGCAGGAACTGGCGGTACTGACAGTAGGTGTCGTACATCGGGTCTTCTATACAGATGTCCTCGAGGTGGGGAAGATCTGGCAGAGTTGCTGCTGCTCGGTTCGGGACGACGTTAGTGGCCTTGGATGCTGGCCGCAAGACGACACGTTGATGAGTTGGCAGAGGAACGTCACTGATGATTCGGCAACGGACCCTGGGAACGATGATCGTGTCTCGGCTGTCGTCGTCGTCGGCTATGTCGATCACCTCTGGACGATCGACCGGATGCAGAACTGGCGTCGGAGCTCGCGAGAGGTCCGCGTGGTTGACCTCTTTAGGAAGGCTGCAAGGGCAACCGTATACAGAAACGTAATCGGACGCGTCACACGGAATGTGCTCGGTGGTTCCCAGAAGTTCTGTCCACTCGGTAGTGGCAATGATTTGATCGAGCACCGCTTTATTTCTCAACGCGCGTCTCAATTTAGCAAGTTGATACTTGCGTCCCGCTCGACGTGGGCGTCGCATGGGTAAGGAATAGTAATGATGGAATATTAATAATATAATGAAAATGAACTTCCACTTGTTATTAACCTTTTTGGTAGTTAACTCGCTTCACGTCTATAGTGGCGGCTCAGCGTTTCCACTGCGCTCTTTAGACCAATTCTAGACGTGGCACGAGAACTTCTTTATGACTCGCTTCAAATTCCTTATTGGCGGCTCAGCGTTTCCACTGCGCACTTTAGACCAAGTCCGGATATGTCACGAGTTTAATATATTCGATGCAAGAACTGAATTGGAAGATGGTGTTGAACTAACACAAGAATAACAAGATCGAAGCACTGGTATAACAACGATATATTAAATAAGAACTGGTAAGTACACTGGTATACAATATGTAAGTAGTATTATAATAGGAGTAGTAATTGGATTAATGAATAATGGATATTGTAATATGTTATAGGAATAATGTATGAGAATTAGGACTTGAGTTGAGTTGAGTTAGAGTTGGAATTGGAATTGGAATTAGGAGTGAAGGATCGACACACTTCACTATCGCGGAGCTAGACTGAACACGTCTGCTCTTGAAGTCGGAAGAAGCCGGACTGGCACGTCCGTGCGAGTCGCTCGCTTGGAGCGGACCGTTCGAGTCGCTGTCTGGAGGCGGACTGATGCAAGCGCCTGCTCTGCCTTGCCTCCTTCGTTCGGAGTGGGGATGGCTGACGCTGCAGTCTCTTTGTTCTTCAGTCGTCGGAGTGGGAGAACCGCTGACGCAGCAGCGTCTTCTCTCCCGGGGACTGCACGTGCATTTCTGCTGACGCTGCAGTCTCGTGGCTGTCCTATTGCCCTCTACGAGCGTGGGACTGCTGATGCAGCAGTCTTTGGACTTCTCGACGTTTCTAGAAGCTTCTAGATGCTTCCAGAGTGATGCAATACTTTATTGCATTATGTGTCGTGGTGATGGGTTGAAACTGAGGTAAGGTGTTGATCAAGGTGAAGTTATGGTGATGGATAGAGACGGAGATAAGGATTAGAACAATAGAATATATGAGATCTTAATATTATGCTCTTATGTCTAGGGGACGGTGTGTGGATCTTATGCAGATCAGACCTTGTATACATAGTGTGTGTACAAGGCCAACGTCGTACATCGGACGACGTAACATATGAATGGGATTTAGAAATGTGAATTTCGCACTGACACGCGTCGGGCTTATTAATGCAAATATCGGCGACCACTTCGAGTCCTACCGACTGCGCCAAATTTGTCACGTCCGTCACTGTGTTTTTGTTACAGGTACCAGGAGAGAGAAAAGAGAACAGTGACAGACGGACGGTTGAGATATTATGATTAAAATGAGGAGTGGTCTTTCGTGCCGAGACAGCCGCGGGCTGTCATATGCACTAGGACAACCGATATTGCTATGGATGCAGTCAAGAAAAGAACGTCCGACGCGGTTACAAGGAGTGTCCCGACAAGAATCGCGCGCGAGAGGATGCAACGAGAACGGTGAGTTTACAGGATTCAACAATTATACAAGATATTATACGACTCACCGCAATGTTGTATTAACGCCTAATAATATTGTTGCAGCAGGAACTGGCGGTACTGACAGTAGGTGTCGTACATCGGGTCTTCTATACAGATGTCCTCGAGGTGGGGAAGATCTGGCAGAGTCGCTGCTGCTCGGTTCGGGACGACATTAGTGGCCTTGGATGCTGGCCGCAAGACGACACGTTGATGAGCTGGCAGAGGGACGTCACTGATGATTCGGCAACGGACCCTGGGGACGATGATCGTATCTCGGCTGTCGTCGTCGTCGGCTATGTCGATCACCTCTGGACGATCGACCGGATGCAGAACTGGCGTCGGAGCTCGCGAGAGGTCCGCGTGGTTGACCTCTTTAGGAGGGTTGCAAGGGCAACCGTATACAGAAACGTAATCGGACGCGTCACACGGAATGTGCTCGGTGGTTCCCAGAAGTTCGGTCCACTCGGTAGTGGCAATGATTTGATCGAGCACCGCTTTATTTCTCAACGCGCGTCTCAATTTAGCAAGTTGATACTTGCGTCCCGCTCGACGTGGGCGTCGCATGGGTAAGGAATAGTAATGATGGAATATTAATAATAATATAATGAAAATGAACTTCCACTTGTTATTAACCTTTTTGGTAGTTAACTCGCTTCACGTCTATAGTGGCGGCTCAGCGTTTCCACTGCGCACTTTAGACCAATTCTAGACGTGGCACGAGAACTTCTCTATGACTCGCTTCAAATTCCTTATTGGCGGCTCAGCGTTTCCACTGCGCACTTTAGACCAAGTCCGGATATGTCACGAGTTTAATATATTCGATGCAAGAACTGAATTGGAAGATGGTGTTGAACTAACACAAGAATAACAAGATCGAAGCACTGGTATAACAACGATATATTAAATAAGAACTGGTAAGTACACTGGTATACAATATGTAAGTAGTATTATAATAGGAGTAGTAATTGGATTAATGAATAATGGATATTGTAATATGTTATAGGAATAATGTATGAGAATTAAGACTTGAGTTGAGTTGAGTTAGAGTTGGAATTGGAATTGGAATTAGGAGTGAAGGATCGACACACTTCACTTTCGCGGAGCTAGACTGAACACGTCTGCTCTTGTCGTCGGAAGAAGCCGGACTGGCATGTCCGTGCGAGTCGCTGGCTGAAGGCGGACTGTTCGAGTCGCTGTCTGGAGGCGGACTGATGCAAGCGTCCGCTCTGCCTTGCCTCCTTCGGTCGGAGTGGGGATAGCTGACGCTGCAGTCTCTTTGTTCTTCAGTCGTCGGAGTGGGAGAACCGCTGACGCAGCAGCGTCTTCGCTCCCGGGGACTGCACGTGCATTTCTGCTGACGGTGCAGTCTCGTGGCTGTCCTATTGCCCTCTACGAGCGTGGGACTGCTGATGCAGCAGTCTTTGGACTTCTCGACGTTTCTAGAAGCTTCTAGATGCTTCCAGAGTGATGCAATACTTTATTGCATTATGTGTCGTGGTGATGGGTTGAAACTGAGGTAAGGTGTTGATCAAGGAGAAGTTATGGTGATGGGTAGAGACGGAGATAAGGATTAGAACAATAGAATAATGAAATCTTAATACTATGCTCTTATGTCTAGGGGACGGTGTATGGATCTTATGCAGATCAGACCTTGTATACATAGTGTGTGTACAAGGCCAACGTCGTACATCGGACGACGTAACAATAGTAATGACGGAATAAGATAATGATAATGAACTTCCATTTGTTGTTAACCCTTTTTGGTAGTTAACTCGCTTCACGTCTATAGTGGCGGCTCAGCGTTTCCACTGCGCACTTTAGACCAATTCTAGACGTGGCACGAGAACTTCTCTATGACTCGCTTCAAATTCCTTATTGGCGGCTCAGCGTTTCCACTGCGCACTTTAGACCAAGTCCGGATATGTCACGAGTTTAATATATTCGATGCAAGAACTGAATTGGAAGATGGTGTTGAACTAACACAAGAATAACAAGATCGAAGCACTGGTATAACAACGATATATTAAATAAGAACTGGTAAGTACACTGGTATACAATATGTAAGTAGTATTATAATAGGAGTAGTAATTGGATTAATGAATAATGGATATAGTAATATGTTGTAGGAATAATGTATGAGAATTAGGAGTTGAGTTGAGTTGAGTTAGAGTTGGAATTGGAATTGGAATTAGGAGTGAAGGATCGACACACTTCACTTTCGCGGAGCTAGACTGAACACGTCTGCTCTTGAAGCCGGACTGGCATGTCCGTGCGAGTCGCTCGCTTGGAGCGGACCGTTCGAGTCGCTGTCTGAAGGCGGACTGATGCAAGCGCCTGCTCTGCCTTGCCTCCTTCGTTCGGAGTGGGGATGGCTGACGCTGCAGTCTCTTTGTTCTTCAGTTGTCGGAGTGGGAGAACCGCTGACGCAGCAGCGTCTTCGCTCCCGGGGACTGCACGTGCATTTCTGCTGACGCTGCAGTCTCGTGGCTGTCCTATTGCCCTCTACGAGCGTGGGACTGCTGATGCAGCAGTCTTTGGACTTCTCGACGTTTCTAGAAGCTTCTAGATGCTTCCAGAGTGATGCAATACTTTATTGCATTGTGTGTCGTGGTGATGGGTTGAAACTGAGGTAAGGTGTTGATCAAGGTGAAGTTATGGTGATGGGTAGAGACGGAGATAAGGAGTAGAACAATACAATATATGAGATCTTAATATTATGTTCTTATGTCTAGGGGACGGTGTGTGGATCTTATGCAGATCAGACCTTGAATACATAATGTATGTACAAGGCCAACGTCGTACATCGGACGACGTAACACCTCCCAACGCGGAAAAGAAATTTCTTACAAGGAAGAAATTTCTCGCTCAACACTCGACCACACACTCATTCATGCGATGCATCGTCCGGGGGTACTCCGCGCAGGGAGCACAGTTCTCGGCGAGTATTTCCTATATTTGTACGAAACACTGGTCGCACTGAAATGTTGTCGGTGTCGGCACGTGGGGCTGGGGCTGATTTTATGCAATTTATTTCGCTTTGTTCATTTTGCATAGTTGGGTTTTGGGTGGGTGGGGAATCACTGGTGTCACTGTCACTTTTGTCTCAGGTGACGAGATTACGGCTTTGGCACAAACACTCTGCATCTCTAATTTGCTTGAGTATTGGTGTCTTCGTCCGAGGAAGAGGTGCTTGAGTTTTCGTCCTCTTCTTCGTCGTCCGTGAGAATTTCGCCTCTTTCTCTTCTTATTCTGGCAGTGTCTGTTGCTGCCCGATCCAGTGCGAGGAGGAAACTGCAGTGGATGCATTCCAATATTGGGGTTTCCCTCAATATGGGTTTTGTACACGCGTCGCATGCGTTCTTCCTTTTCCTTGTAAGAACGTGCGTGTATACGATGACCCTCCTGACTACCGCAGTGAGGCTGCAGGCAAGGCATAGTTCTCTGCCATTTAGGGAGATTCTGTGTCTGCCATTGTAGCAGAATATTCCCTGGTATCTGTAGATGAAGTCTCCGGCTTTGTTCGCCGATGGTCTCGCCGGTTGTAAGTGTCCGCACATGTTGATTGTGTTTGTGGATACTGGACACGATGTGGTAGGCGGCTGGGAACAGGCTGGGATTCTGGCTGTAGGAACTTCTTCGAAGTGCTGCTGTCGTTTGTTCTGTATCTTCCGGCGGTGGAAGGAGATTCTGTCGACGCTGGGTTTCGGATTTCGCTCGCTTATCGGTGTTGACCGGACGCGTGATTATCGCGGATTCTAATTTCGCGTCAGCGGAGGACTGTAATGAAATCTCCTGGGAGGGTTTCTTATCGCAAATCGCAGGAGACGCTACAATCATTGTTCGCGGGTTATTGCAAAGGTATAGTATAATACGAAATTTGTTTCTCCTTTTTGCTGACGCGTATTTTACAGACGTATAATTCCTAGATGGATGGAAATCGCTTTGCGGTGCACGGATACTTGACCGTTGAGACTGGAAGAGATCATGTCCCGGCGAAAAATCAGAGGTAGGTTTTTGAAATGAAATATAGACTCTCTTTGACTCTGATTTAGAAATTATCGCGGGATGATCTTTTATGATCGACTCGTATGCTCGGTCTATACGAGGTAGAGTTTTATGCTTTATTTTATGTAGACGTTCTGTCGTCTTTAGAGAATCAAAGGCGGGGACATTTCCTTTCAACCTAGACTCGGAATAGAAACAATCGGACTTGATACCGGAGCTTGTAGAATAAACCTTCATAGGTTTGAATTCGCGGGAGTCTTCTTTGGACTCTGGATTAAAATTGTCGGGATGGTTACCGAATACGTCGGGATGGTTACCGGAATTGAAAAGGTCGGGATGGTTACCGAATGCGTCGGGATGGTTACCGGAGTTAGAATAATGATTGGGCTGGTTACCGGAGTTAGAATAAGAATCGGGCTGGTTACCGGAGTTAGAATAAGAATCGGGCTGGTTACCGGAGTTAGAAAGGTCGGGATGGTTACCGAATGCGTCGGGACGATACCCGGAATTAGAAAGGTCGGGATGGTTACCGAATACGTCGGGATGATACCCGGAATTGGAAAGGTCGGGATGGTTACCGAATGCGTCGGGGTGATACCCGGAATTAGAAAGGTCGGGATGGTTACCGAATACGTCGGGATGATACCCGGAATTAGAAAGGTCGGAAGAGTACGACTCGATTTCTTCCATCTCCAATGGGGGCAATCGAAATGAAACTCTTTCCGACGAGGTGTTAAAACACCGGAGGCTCGCTTTGCCTTTACGATTGGTGACGATGCAGTCACCCAGGAATACATCCGGCGCTACGTTAACACGGCGGATATATCCCTGTTTAGGTCCTTCGACGTCGTGTCACGTCCGTCACTGTGTTTTTGTTACAGGTACCAGGAGAGAGAAAAGAGAACAGTGACAGACGGACGGTTGAGATATTATGATTAAATGAGGAGTGGTCTTTCGTGCCGAGACAGCCGCGGGCTGTCATATGCACTAGGACAACCGATATTGCTATGGATGCAGTCAAGAAGAGAACGTCCGACGCGGTTACAAGAAGTGTCCCGACAAGAATCGCGCGCGAGAGGATGCAACGAGAACGGTGAGTTTACAGGATTCAACAATTATACAAGATATTATACGACTCACCGCAATGTTGTATTAACGCCTAATAATATTGTTGCAGCAGGAACTGGCGGTACTGACAGTAGGTGTCGTACATCGGATCTTCTATACAGATGTCCTCGAGGTGGGGAAGATCCGGCAGAGTTGCTGCTGCTCGGTTCGGGACGACGTTAGTGGCCTTGGATGCTGGCCGCAAGACGACACGTTGATGAGCTGGCAGAGGAACGTCACGGATGATTCGGCAACGGACCCTGGGAACGATGATCGTGTCTCGGCTGTCGTCGTCGTCGGCTATGTCGATCACCTCTGGACAATCAACCGGATGTAGAACTGGCGTCGGAGCTCGCGAGAGGTCCGCGTGGTTGACCTCTTTAGGAGGGTTGCAAGGGCAACCGTATACAGAAACGTAATCGGACGCGTCACACGGAATGTGCTCGGTGGTTCCCAGAAGTTCGGTCCACTCGGTAGTGGCAATGATTTGATCGAGCACCGCTTTATTTCTCAACGCGCGTCTCAATTTAGCAAGTTGATACTTGCGTCCCGCTCGACGTGGGCGTCGCATGGGTAAGGAATAGTAATGATGGAATATTAATAATATAATGAAAATGAACTTCCACTTGTTATTAACCTTTTTGGTAGTTAACTCGCTTCACGTCTATAGTGGCGGCTCAGCGTTTCCACTGCGCACTTTAGACCAATTCTAGACGTGGCACGAGAACTTCTCTATGACTCGCTTCAAATTCCTTATTGGCGGCTCAGCGTTTCCACTGCGCACTTTAGACCAAGTCCGGATATGTCACGAGTTTAATATATTCGATGCAAGAACTGAATTGGAAGATGGTGTTGAACTAACACAAGAATAACAAGATCGAAGCACTGGTATAACAACAATATATTAAATAAGAACTGGTAAGTACACTGGTATACAATATGTAAGTAGTATTATAATAGGAGTAGTAATTGGATTAATGAATAATGGATATTGTAATATGTTATAGGAATAATGTATGAGAATTAGGACTTGAGTTGAGTTGAGTTAGAGTTGGAATTGGAATTGGAATTAGGAGTGAAGGATCGACACACTTCACTTTCGCGGAGCTAGACTGAACACGTCTGCTCTTGAAGTCGGAAGAAGCCGGACTGGCACGTCCGTGCGAGTCGCTCGCTTGGAGCGGACCGTTCGAGTCGCTGGCTGAAGGCGGACTGCTCGAGTCGCGAGATGGAGGCGGACTGATGCAAGCGCCTGCTCTGCCTTGCCTCCTTCGTTCGGAGTGGGGATAGCTGACGCTGCAGTCTCTTTGTTCTTCAGTCGTCGGAGTGGGAGAACCGCTGACGCAGCAGCGTCTTTGCTCCCGGGGACTGCACGTGCATTTCTGCTGACGCTGCAGTCTCGTGGCTGTCCTATTGCCCTCTACGAGCGTGGGACTGCTGATGCAGCAGTCTTTGGATTTCTCGACGTTTCTAGAAGCTTCTAGATGCTTCCAGAGTGATGCAATACTTTATTGCATTATGTGTCGTGGTGATGGGTTGAAACTGAGGTAAGGTGTTGATCAAGGTGAAGTTATGGTGATGGGTAGAGACGGAGATAAGGATTAGAACAATAGAATAATGAGATCTTAATACTATGCTCTTATGTCTAGGGGACGGTGTGTGGATCTTATGCAGATCAGACCTTGTATACATAGTGTGTGTACAAGGCCAACGTCGTACATCGGACGACGTAACACCTCCCAACGCGGAAAAGAAATTTCTTACAAGGAAGAAATTTCTCGCTCAACACTCGACCTCACATTCATTCATGCGACGCATCGTCCGGGGGTACTCCGCGCAGGGAGCACAGTTTTCGGCGAGTATTTCCTATATTTGTACGAAACACTGGTCGCACTGAAATGTTGTCGGTGTCGGCACGTGGGGCTGGGGCTGGTTTTATGCAATTTATTTCGCTTTGTTCATTTTGCATAATTGGGGTTTTGGGTGGGTGGGGAATCACTGGTGTCACTGTCACTTTTGTCTCAGGTGACGAGATTACGGCTTTGGCACAAACACTCTGCATCTCTAATTTGCTTGAGTATTGGTGTCTTCGTCCGAGGAAGAGGTGCTTGAGTTTTCGTCCTCTTCTTCGTCGTCCGTGAGAATTTCGCCTCTTTATCTTCTTATTCTGGCAGTGTCTGTTGCTGCCCGATCCAGTGCGAGGAGGAAGCTGCAGTGGATGCATTCCAATATTGGGGTTTCCCTCAATATGGGTTTTGTACACGCGTCGCATGCGTTCTTCCTTTTCCTTGTAAGAACGTGCGTGTATACGATGACCCTCCTGACTACCGCAGTGAGGCTGCAGGCAAGGCATAGTTCTCTGCCATTTAGGGAGATTCTGTGTCTGCCATTGTAGCAGAATATTCCCTGGTATCTGTAGATGAAGTCTCCGGCTTTGTTCGCCGATGGTCTCGCCGGTTGTAAGTGTCCGCACATGTTGATCGTGTTTGTGGATACTGGACACGATGTGGTAGGCGGCTGGGAACAGGCTGGGATTCAGGCTGTAGGAACTTCTTCGAAGTGCTGCTGTCGTTTGTTCTGTATCTTCCGGCGGTGGAAGGAGATTCTGTCGACGCTGGGTTTCGGATTTCGCTCGCTTATCGGTGTTGACCGGACGCGTGATTATCGCGGATTCTAATTTCGCGTCAGCGGAGGACTGTAATGAAATCTCCTGGGAGGGTTTCTTATCGCAAATCGCAGGAGACGCTACAATCATTGTTCGCGGGTTATTGCAAAGGTATAGTATAATACGAAATTTGTTTCTCCTTTTTGCTGACGCGTATTTTACAGACGTATAATTCCTAGATGGATGGAAATCGCTTTGCGGTGCACGGATACTTGACCGTTGAGACTGGAAGAGATCATGTTCCGGCGAAAAATCAGAGGTAGGTTTTTGAAATGAAATATAGACTCTCTTTGACTCTGATTTAGAAATTATCGCGGGATGATCTTTTATGATCGACTCGTATGCTCGGTCTATACGAGGTAGAGTTTTATGCTTTATTTTATGTAGACGTTCTGTCGTCTTTAGAGAATCAAAGGCGGGGACATTTCCTTTCAACTTAGACTCGGAATAGAAACAATCGGACTTGATACCGGAGCTTGTAGAATAAACCTTCATAGGTTTGAATTCGCGGGAGTCTTCTTTGGACTCTGGATTAAAATTGTCGGGATGGTTACCGAATACGTCGGGATGGTTACCGGAATTGAAAAGGTCGGGATGGTTACCGAATGCGTCGGGATGGTTACCGGAGTTAGTATGAGAATCGGGCTGGTTACCGGAGTTAGAATAATGATCGGGCTGGTTACCGGAGTTAGTATAAGAATCGGGCTGGTTACCGGAGTTAGTATTGTCGGGATGGTTACCGAATGCGTCGGGATGATACCCGGAATTGGAAAGGTCGGGATGGTTACCGAATACGTCGGGATGATACCCGGAATTAGAATGGTCGGGATGGTTACCGAATACGTCGGGATGATACCCGGAAGTAGTATAAGAATCGGAAGAGTACGACTCGATTTCTTCCATCTCCAATGGGGGCAATCGAAATGAAACTCTTTCCGACGAGGTGTTAAAACACCGGAGGCTCGCTTTGCCTTTACGATTGGTGACGACGCAGTCACCCAGGAATACATCCGGCGCTACGTTAACACGGCGGATATATCCCTGTTTAGGTCCTTCGACGTCGACCGCCATGCACGCAACGGTACGAGGTTCGAGGACGAATTCTTCGGATTTCGGAGGAGTCTTTGTTCGGACTCGATCCTCACGCTCCACGATTTGACTTCTCGCAGTGTACTCCGATATCTCTCGAGTCTCCTTCGATTCCGGCCGGCTTTTCACGGCGTTTTTCTCTAGGGAGTACTCGATCGAATCCCGAGGAGGCATTGAAATAACCTCCGTCACCGGAGCTCTGCAAGGTCTGACCGCGGGTGCACGAGGATTTGAGGAAGACACTCGAACGTTCCTTGCCGAATGTTCCTCACGCTTGGCGGCTGGAGTTTTAACGAGATCGTTGGTCATAGACGAAGGCATTGAAATAACCTCTGCTGCCAATTTATCGCGAGGCTCAGCCGTGGGCGCGCAAGGGTTCGAGAAGGGAACCCGAATGTTTCCTATCGTAATGTATTCATTCGCAAAGGAGATCTCGGCTCCTGTTCTGAAGAAGGGAGAACCGAGGATTCCGTCGATGTTAATTGGGAAGTTTTCTTCCAAGACATGAAATTCGATAGGGTTTTGACCCTGTAAGTGTATTTTAATTTGACCGAGAGTTGGAATGGATCCCTCGGTTATTCCTTGGACTTCTATAATGTTCGTGTGATCTATAGGTAGATTTGGTTCAAGACTTGACGCACGAATTAAATTGATCTCCGAACCCGTGTCCAACAAAAATTCACACTTCTTTTGTAATTGAGGGGCGGAGATTTTTACGCGCGGAATTGGTGAGTCTGCAGCAAGATTTACTGCTGAGACGAATCGTCGGACTGGTCGTTCGTCCGGATAGTCGTTTGGGTGCGGGCTGTAGTTTGGGTTGAAGATGCGGCCTCCCGCCTGGGGTTGGCTTCGGTCGGGAGGCCGGACTCGTTTCCCGACCTCCTATTATTATTGAAAGCGCGCTTACGGCACTCGTGAATATCGTGCCCGGGGACTTTGCAGTAGTTGCAAAATTTGTTAGGGCTTGAGGGGCGATCTGTGCGACCATCGCGGTACGTGTTTTGGTCGCGAGGATTATTTTCCCATCGCCGCTGCGGCGTCGGGGAGCGATAAGAGTCCCGGTTTAAGTTTCTCGAGGACTGCTGAGACGAGTCCGGTCTGTTATCGCGGCGTTCTTGAGTTCGCTCTGGAATGTCACGAGCGGACTCGTACGTGGAACGCTGGCGATACGGCCGGTTATCAGAGAAGCTGACTCGTTTTTCTTCGCGGATCAGTTCTCGTCGACGAGTCTGGTCTGACTCATACTGCCTGTAAGCAGAGATGGCTGCTTCGAAAACAGTGGCAGGATTTCGCGAAGGGCAATGAAGCACTTCGGCACGCAGCTGGGGAAGGAGACCTCGTAGAAAACAATCTACTACGAAGCGATCTAGTTCTTCGTAATCAAGGCCAATATCTGTGGCATCTTGAATCGCGGTTCGAAGGTCTTTAACGCGATTGATGAAGTCTAAGATATGCTCGTTTGGAGCCTGGAGTACACTCGCGAGATCGCCACGGTACTGGTCAACGAATTTGTATGGGCCCAGTACTGTTCGTAATTTCTCGCATAGTGCAGAAATTGTGAATATGTGCTGGCCTTCTATAGCGGCATAAGCACGATCGTGGAGTTTATTGCAGAGCAATTTTGTGAGGGCACGCTCTGCAGTGGCCGGTACGGTGTCACGCGCGCGTTTGCATGCACGTATGAATTGTAGGACGGAAGACGAAGTTCCGTCGAATCTAGGGACAAGCTCGGCGGCTTGTTTTAGAGCGAAATTGCCAGTAGGTTCATACTGTGGGATTTCGCGTGGCTCTGGCGGTGAAGGTTCCCGCATATTAGAGACGTTACTAGGGCCTGGTGTAGGCGATTGTTGACGTAGGCTTTGACTCGTGATTTGGATGTTATGAAGCTCTTTTCGTATTTCATCGAGCATATTCTTTTGGTTTTGTGCGTCTTCTTCATATTTGAGACGCAATTTGGCAATAAAATCAGTTTCTTCTTTGAGATATTGCTCTCTACGGGCGAGGTCTTGCGCATAAAGGAGTAGCTCTTCCTCGGTCATTGGAGGAAGGTCTGCGTTAGGATCTGCTCGGAGATCCTTTTGAGATCGCGTGATTGGGCGAGACATTTTGAAAGATATAAATGGGATTTAAGAAATGTGAACTTCGCACTGACACGCGTCGGGGCTTATTAATGCAAATATCGGCGACCACTTCGATGTCCTACCGACTGCGCCAAATTTGTCACGTCCGTCACTGTGTTTTTGTTACAGGTACCAGGAGAGAGAAAAGAGAACAGTGACAGACGGACGGTTGAGATATTATGATTAAATGAGGAGTGGTCTTTCGTGCCGAGACAGCCGCGGGCTGTCATATGCACTAGGACAACCGATATTGCTATGGATGCAGTCAAGAAGAGAACGTCCGACGCGGTTACAAGAAGTGTCCCGACAAGAATCGCGCGCGAGAGGATGCAACGAGAACGGTGAGTTTACAGGATTCAACAATTATACAAGATATTATACGACTCACCGCAATGTTGTATTAACGCCTAATAATATTGTTGCAGCAGGAACTGGCGGTACTGACAGTAGGTGTCGTACATCGGATCTTCTATACAGATGTCCTCGAGGTGGGGAAGATCCGGCAGAGTTGCTGCTGCTCGGTTCGGGACGACGTTAGTGGCCTTGGATGCTGGCCGCAAGACGACACGTTGATGAGCTGGCAGAGGAACGTCACGGATGATTCGGCAACGGACCCTGGGAACGATGATCGTGTCTCGGCTGTCGTCGTCGTCGGCTATGTCGATCACCTCTGGACAATCAACCGGATGTAGAACTGGCGTCGGAGCTCGCGAGAGGTCCGCGTGGTTGACCTCTTTAGGAGGGTTGCAAGGGCAACCGTATACAGAAACGTAATCGGACGCGTCACACGGAATGTGCTCGGTGGTTCCCAGAAGTTCGGTCCACTCGGTAGTGGCAATGATTTGATCGAGCACCGCTTTATTTCTCAACGCGCGTCTCAATTTAGCAAGTTGATACTTGCGTCCCGCTCGACGTGGGCGTCGCATGGGTAAGGAATAGTAATGATGGAATATTAATAATATAATGAAAATGAACTTCCACTTGTTATTAACCTTTTTGGTAGTTAACTCGCTTCACGTCTATAGTGGCGGCTCAGCGTTTCCACTGCGCACTTTAGACCAATTCTAGACGTGGCACGAGAACTTCTCTATGACTCGCTTCAAATTCCTTATTGGCGGCTCAGCGTTTCCACTGCGCACTTTAGACCAAGTCCGGATATGTCACGAGTTTAATATATTCGATGCAAGAACTGAATTGGAAGATGGTGTTGAACTAACACAAGAATAACAAGATCGAAGCACTGGTATAACAACAATATATTAAATAAGAACTGGTAAGTACACTGGTATACAATATGTAAGTAGTATTATAATAGGAGTAGTAATTGGATTAATGAATAATGGATATTGTAATATGTTATAGGAATAATGTATGAGAATTAGGACTTGAGTTGAGTTGAGTTAGAGTTGGAATTGGAATTGGAATTAGGAGTGAAGGATCGACACACTTCACTTTCGCGGAGCTAGACTGAACACGTCTGCTCTTGAAGTCGGAAGAAGCCGGACTGGCACGTCCGTGCGAGTCGCTCGCTTGGAGCGGACCGTTCGAGTCGCTGGCTGAAGGCGGACTGCTCGAGTCGCGAGATGGAGGCGGACTGATGCAAGCGCCTGCTCTGCCTTGCCTCCTTCGTTCGGAGTGGGGATAGCTGACGCTGCAGTCTCTTTGTTCTTCAGTCGTCGGAGTGGGAGAACCGCTGACGCAGCAGCGTCTTTGCTCCCGGGGACTGCACGTGCATTTCTGCTGACGCTGCAGTCTCGTGGCTGTCCTATTGCCCTCTACGAGCGTGGGACTGCTGATGCAGCAGTCTTTGGATTTCTCGACGTTTCTAGAAGCTTCTAGATGCTTCCAGAGTGATGCAATACTTTATTGCATTATGTGTCGTGGTGATGGGTTGAAACTGAGGTAAGGTGTTGATCAAGGTGAAGTTATGGTGATGGGTAGAGACGGAGATAAGGATTAGAACAATAGAATAATGAGATCTTAATACTATGCTCTTATGTCTAGGGGACGGTGTGTGGATCTTATGCAGATCAGACCTTGTATACATAGTGTGTGTACAAGGCCAACGTCGTACATCGGACGACGTAACAGTCGACCGCTATGCACGCAACGGTACGAGGTTCGAGGACGAATTCTTCGGATTTCAGAGGAGTCTTTGTTCGGACTCGATCCTCACGCTCCACGATCCGACTTCTCGCAGTGTACTCCGATATCTCTCGAGTCTCCTTCGATTCCGGCCGGCTTTTCACGGCGTTTTTCTCTAGGGAGTACTCGATCGAATCCCGAGGAGGCATTGAAATAACCTCCGTCACCGGAGCTCTGCAAGGTCTGACCGCGGGTGCACGAGGATTTGAGGAAGACACTCGAACGTTCCCTGCCGAATGTTCCTCACGCTTGGCGGCTGGAGTTTTAACGAGATCGTTGGTCATAGACGAAGGCATTGAAATAACCTCTGCTGCCAATTTATCGCGAGGCTCAGCCGTGGGCGCGCAAGGGTTCGAGAAGGGAACCCGAATGTTTCCTATCATAATGTATTCATTCGCAAAGGAGATCTCGGCTCCTGTTCTGAAGAAGGGAGAACCGAGGATTCCGTCGATGTTAATTGGGAAGTTTTCTTCCAAGACATGAAATTCAATAGGGTTTTGACCCTGTAAGTGTATCTTAATTTGACCGAGAGTTGGAATGGATCCCTCGGTTATTCCTTGGACTTCTATAGTGTTCGTATGATCTATAGGTAGATTTGGTTCTAGACTTGACGCACGAATTAGATTGATCTCCGAACCCGTGTCCAACAAAAATTCACACTTCTTTTGTAATTGAGGGGCGGAGATTTTTACGCGCGGGATTGGTGAGTCTACAGCAAGATTTACTGCTGAGACGAATCGTCGGACTGGTCGTTCGTCCGGATAGTCGCTTGGGTGCGGGCTGTAGTTTGGGTTGAAGATGCGGCCTCCCGCCTGGGGTTGGCTTCGGTCGGGAGGCCGGACTCGTTTCCCGACCTCCTATTATTATTAAAAGCGCGCTTACGGCACTCGTGAATATCGTGCCCGGGGACTTTGCAGTAGTTGCAAAATTTGTTAGAGCTTGAAGGGCGATCTGTGCGACCATCGCGGTACGTGTTTTGGTCGCGAGGATTATTTTCCCATCGCCGTTGCGGCGTCGGGGAGCGATAAGAGTCCCGGTTTGAGTTTCTCGAGGACTGCTGAGACGAGTCCGGTCTGTTATCGCGGCGTTCTTGAGTTCGCTCTGGAATGTCACGAGCGGACTCGTACGTGGAACGCTGGCGATACGGCCGGTTATCAGAGTGTTACGTCGTCCGATGTACGACGTTGGCCTTGTACATACATTATGTATTCAAGGTCTGATCTACATAAGATCCACACACCGTCCCCTAGACATAAGAACATAATATTAAGATCTCATATATTGTATTGTTCTATTCCTTATCTCCGTCTCTATCCATCACCATAACTTCACCTTGATCAACACCTTACCTCAGTTTCAACCCATCACCACGACACATAATGCAATAAAGTATAGCATCACTCTGGAAGCATCTAGAAGCTTCTAGAAACGTCGAGAAGTCCAAAGACTGCTGCATCAGCAGTCCCACGCTCGTAGAGGGCAATAGGACAGCCACGAGACTGCAGCGTCAGCAGAAATGCACGTGCAGTCCCCGGGAGCAAAGACGCTGCTGCGTCAGCGGTTCTCCCACTCCGACGACTGAGGAACAAAGAGACTGCAGCGTCAGCTATCCCCACTCCGACCGAAGGAGGCAAGGCAGAGCGGACGCTTGCATCAGTCCGCCTTCAGCCAGCGACTCGCACAGACGTGCCTACCTGGCCTCAGCCGCCAGTCCGGCTTCAAGAGCAGACGTGTTCAGTCTAGCTCCGCGAAGGTGAAGTGTGTCGATCCTTCACTCCTAATTCCAATTCCAATTCCAACTCTAACTCAACTCAACTCAAGTCCTAATTCTCATACGTTATTCCTATAACATATTACAATATCCATTATTCATTAATCCAATTACTACTCCTATTATAATATTACTTACATATTGTATACCAGTGTACTTACCAGTTCTTATTTAATATATCGTTGTTATACCAGTGCTTCGATCTTGTTATTCTTGTGTTAGTTCAACACCATCTTCCAATTCAGTTCTTGCATAGAATATATTAAACTCGTGACATATCCGGACTTGGTCTAAAGTGCGCAGTGGAAACGCTGAGCCGCCAATAAGGAATTTGAAGCGAGTCACAGAGAAGTTCTCGTGCCACGTCTAGAATTGGTCTAAAGTGCGCAGTGGAAACGCTGAGCCGCCACTATAGACGTGAAGCGAGTTAACTACCAAAAAGGTTAATAACAAGTGGAAGTTCATTTTCATTATATTATTAATATTCCATCATTACTATTCCTTACCCATGCGACGCCCACGTCGAGCGGGACGCAAGTATCAACTTGCTAAATTGAGACGCGCGTTGAGAAATAAAGCGGTGCTCGATCTAATCATTGCCACTACCGAGTGGACAGAACTTCTGGGAACCACCGAGCACATTCCGTGTGACGCGTCCGATTACGTTTCTGTATACGGTTGCCCTTGCAACCCTCCTAAAGAGGTCAACCACGCGGACCTCTCGCGAGCTCCGACGACAGTTCTGCATCCGGTCGATCGTCCAGAGGTGATCGACATAGCCGACGACGACGACAGCCGAGACACGATCATCGTTCCCAGGGTCCGTTGCCGAATCATCAGTGACGTCCCTCTGCCAACTCATCAACGTGTCGTCTTGCGGCCAGCATCCAAGACCACTAATGTCGTCCCGAACCGAGCAGCAGCAACTCTGCCAGATCTTCCCCACCTCGAGGACATCTGTATAGAAGACCCGATGTACGACACCTACTGTCAGTACCGCCAGTTCCTGCTGCAACAATATTATTAGGCGTTAATACAACATTGCGGTGAGTCGTATAATAACTTGTATAATTGCTGAATCCTGTAAACTCACCGTTCTCGTTGCATCATCTCGCGCGTGATTCTTGTCGGGACACTTCTTGTAACCGCGTCGGACGTTCTTTTCTTGACTGCATCCATAGCAATATCGGTTGTCCTAGTGCATATGACAGCCCGCGGCTGTCTCGGCACGAAAGACCACTCCTCATTTTAATCATAATATCTCAACCGTCCGTCTGTCACTGTTCTCTTTTCTCTCTCCTGGTACCTGTAACAAAAACACAGTGACGGACGTGACAAGAGAAGCTGACTCGTTTTTCTTCGCGGATCAGTTCTCGTCGACGAGTCTGGTCTGACTCATACTGCCTGTAAGCAGAGATGGCTGCTTCGAAAACAGTGGCAGGATTTCGCGAAGGGCAATGAAGCACTTCGGCACGCAGCTGGGGAAGGAGACCTCGTAGAAAACAATCTACTACGAAGCGATCTAGTTCTTCGTAATCAAGGCCAATATCTGTGGCATCTTGAATCGCGGTTCGAAGGTCTTTAACGCGATTGATGAAGTCTAAGATGTGCTCGTTTGGAGCTTGGAGTACACTTGCGAGATCGCCACGGTACTGGTCCACGAATTTATATGGGCCCAGCACTGTACGTAACTTTTCGCATAGTGCAGAAATTGTGGATATGTGCTCGCCTTCTATAGCGGCATAAGCACGATCGTGGAGTTTATTGCAGAGCAATTTCGTGAGGGCACGCTCTGCAGTGGCCGGTACGGTGTCACGCGCGCGTTTGCATGCACGTATGAATTGTAGGACGGAAGACGAAGTTCCGTCGAATCTAGGGACAAGCTCGGCGGCTTGTTTTAGAGCGAAATTACCAGTAGGTTCATACTGTGGGATTTCGCGTGGCTCTGGCGGTGAAGGTTCCCGCATATTAGAGACGTTACTAGGGCCTGGTGTAGGCGTTTGTTGACGTAGGGTTTGACTCGTGATTTGGATGTTGCGAAGCTCTTTTCGTATTTCGTCGAGCATGTTCTTTTGGTTTTGTGCGTCTTCTTCATATTTGAGACGCAATTTGGCAATGAAATCTGTTTCCTCTTTGAGATATTGCTCTCTACGGGCGAGGTCTTGTGCGTATAGGAGTAGCTCTTCCTCGGTCATTGGGGGAAGGTCTGCGTTAGGATCTGCTTGGAGATCCCTTTGAGATCGCGTGATTGGGCGAGACATTTTGGAGGATATAAATGAGATTTAAAATGTGAATTTCGTACTGACACGCGTCGGGGCTTATTAATGCAAATATCGGCGACCACTTCGATGTCCTACCGACTGCGCCAAATTTGTCACGTCCGTCACTGTGTTTTTGTTACAGGTACCAAGAGAGAGAAAAGGATGGCACTCAAGAACAGTGACAGACGGACGGTGGATATATGACAAGTAATTGAGGAGTGGTCTTTCGTGCCGAGACAGCCGCGGGCTGTCATATGCACTAGGACAACCGATATTGCTATGGATGCAGTCAAGAAGAGAACGTCCGACGCGGTTACAAGAAGTGTCCCGACAAGAATCACGCGCGAGATGATGCAACGGAAACGGTGAATTTACAGGATTCAGCAATTATACAAGACATTATACGACTCACCGCAATGCTGTATTAACGCCTAATAATATTGTTGCAGCAGGAACTGGCGGTACTGACAGTAGGTGTCGTACATCGGGTCTTCTATACAGATGTCCTCGAGGTGGGGAAGATCTGGCAGAGTTGCTGCTGCTCGGTTCGGGACGACATTAGTGGCCTTGGATGCTGGCCGCAAGACGACACGTTGATGAGTTGGCAGAGGGACGTCACTGATGATTCGGCAACGGACCCTGGGAACGATGATCGTGTCTCGGCTGTCGTCGTCGTCGGCTATGTCGATCACCTCTGGGCGATCGACCGGATGTAGAACTGGCGTCGGAGCTCGCGAGAGGTCCGCGTGGTTGACCTCTTTAGGAAGGCTGCAAGGGCAACCGTATACAGAAACGTAATCGGACGCGTCACACGGAATGTTCTCGGTGGTTCCCAGAAGTTCTGTCCACTCGGTAGTGGCAATGATTTGATCGAGCACCGCTTTATTTCTCAACGCGCGTCTCAATTTAGCAAGTTGATACTTGCGTCCCGCTCGACGTGGGCGTCGCATGGGTAAGGAATAGTAATGACGGAATAAGATAATGATAATGAACTTCCATTTGTTGTTAACCCTTTTTGGTAGTTAACTCGCTTCACGTCTATAGTGGCGGCTCAGCGTTTCCACTGCGCACTTTAGACCAATTCTAGACGTGGCACGAGAACTTCTCTATGACTCGCTTCAAATTCCTTATTGGCGGCTCAGCGTTTCCACTGCGCACTTTAGACCAAGTCCGGATATGTCACGAGTTTAATATATTCGATGCAAGAACTGAATTGGAAGATGGTGTTGAACTAACACAAGAATAACAAGATCGAAGCACTGGTATAACAACGATATATTAAATAAGAACTGGTAAGTACACTGGTATACAATATGTAAGTAGTATTATAATAGGAGTAGTAATTGGATTAATGAATAATGGATATAGTAATATGTTGTAGGAATAATGTATGAGAATTAGGAGTTGAGTTGAGTTGAGTTAGAGTTGGAATTGGAATTGGAATTAGGAGTGAAGGATCGACACACTTCACTTTCGCGGAGCTAGACTGAACACGTCTGCTCTTGAAGCCGGACTGGCATGTCCGTGCGAGTCGCTCGCTTGGAGCGGACCGTTCGAGTCGCTGTCTGAAGGCGGACTGATGCAAGCGCCTGCTCTGCCTTGCCTCCTTCGTTCGGAGTGGGGATGGCTGACGCTGCAGTCTCTTTGTTCTTCAGTCGTCGGAGTGGGAGAACCGCTGACGCAGCAGCGTCTTCGCTCCCGGGGACTGCACGTGCATTTCTGCTGACGCTGCAGTCTCGTGGCTGTCCTATTGCCCTCTACGAGCGTGGGACTGCTGATGCAGCAGTCTTTGGACTTCTCGACGTTTCTAGAAGCTTCTAGATGCTTCCAGAGTGATGCAATACTTTATTGCATTGTGTGTCGTGGTGATGGGTTGAAACTGAGGTAAGGTGTTGATCAAGGTGAAGTTATGGTGATGGGTAGAGACGGAGATAAGGAGTAGAACAATACAATATATGAGATCTTAATATTATGTTCTTATGTCTAGGGGACGGTGTGTGGATCTTATGCAGATCAGACCTTGAATACATAATGTATGTACAAGGCCAACGTCGTACATCGGACGACGTAACAAAATAACCTCTGCTGCCAATTTATCGCGAGGCTCAGCCGTGGGCGCGCAAGGGTTCGAGAAGGGAACCCGAATGTTTCCTATCGTTATGGATTGATTCGCAAAGGAGATCTCGGCTCCTGTTCTGAAGAAGGGAGAACCGAGGATTCCGTCGATGTTAATTGGGAAGTTTTCTTCCAAGACATGAAATTCGATAGGGTTTTGACCCTGTAAGTGTATTTTAATTTGACCGAGAGTTGGAATGGATCCCTCGGTTATTCCTTGGACTTCTATAATGTTCGTGTGATCTATAGGTAGATTTGGTTCAAGACTTGACGCACGAATTAAATTGATCTCCGAACCCGTGTCTAACAAAAATTCACACTTCTTTTGTAATTGAGGGGCGGAGATTTTTACGCGCGGGATTGGTGAGTCTGCAGCAAGATTTACTGCTGAGACGAATCGTCGGACTGGTCGTTCGTCCGGATAGCTGTTTGGGTGTGGGCTGTAGTTTGAGTTGAAGATGCGGCCTCCCGCCTGGGGTTGGCTTCGGTCGGGAGGCCGGACTCGTTTCCCGACCTCCTATTATTATTAAAAGCGCGCTTACGGCACTCGTGAATATCGTGCCCGGGGACTTTGCAGTAGTTGCAAAACTTGTTAGGGCTTGAGGGGCGATCTGTGCGACCATCGCGGTACGTGTTTTGGTCGCGAGGATTATTTTCCCATCGCCGTTGCGGCGTCGGGGAGCGATAAGAGTCCCGGTTTAAGTTTCTCGAGGACTGCTGAGACGAGTCCGGTCTGTTATCGCGACGTTCTTGAGTTCGCTCTGGAATGTCACGAGCGGACTCGTACGTGGAACGCTGGCGATACGGCCGGTTATCAGAGAAGCTGACTCGTTTTTCTTCGCGGATCAGTTCTCGTCGACGAGTCTGGTCTGACTCATACTGCCTGTAAGCAGAGATGGCTGCTTCGAAAACAGTGGCAGGATTTCGCGAAGGGCAATGAAGCACTTCGGCACGCAGCTGGGGAAGGAGACCTCGTAGAAAACAATCTACTACGAAGCGATCTAGTTCTTCGTAATCAAGGCCAATATCTGTGGCATCTTGAATCGCGGTTCGAAGGTCTTTAACGCGATTGATGAAGTCTAAGATGTGTTCGTTTGGAGCTTGGAGTACACTCGCGAGATCGCCACGGTACTGGTCCACGAATTTGTATGGGCCCAGCACTGTACGTAACTTTTCGCATAGTGCAGAAATTGTGGATATGTGCTCGCCTTCTATAGCGGCATAAGCACGATCGTGGAGTTTATTGCAGAGCAATTTCGTGAGGGCACGCTCTGCAGTGGCCGGTACGGTGTCACGCGCGCGTTTGCATGCACGTATGAATTGTAGGACGGAAGACGAAGTTCCGTCGAATCTAGGGACAAGCTCGGCGGCTTGTTTTAGAGCGAAATTACCAGTAGGTTCATACTGTGGGATTTCGCGTGGCTCTGGCGGTGAAGGTTCCCGCATATTAGAGACGTTACTAGGGCCTGGTGTAGGCGATTGTTGACGTAGGGTTTGACTCGTGATTTGGATGTTATGAAGCTCTTTTCGTATTTCGTCGAGCATATTCTTTTGGTTTTGTGCGTCTTCTTCATATTTGAGACGCAATTTGG
Organism: Lasioglossum baleicum; assembly: GCF_051020765.1. Lineage (NCBI taxonomy): Eukaryota > Metazoa > Arthropoda > Insecta > Hymenoptera > Halictidae > Lasioglossum > Lasioglossum baleicum. Next base: position 1,386,059 of record NW_027469092.1, read on the forward strand.
CAATAAAATCAGTTTCCTCTTTGAGATATTGCTCTTTACGGGCGAGGTCTTGCGCATAAAGGAGTAACTCTTCCTCGGTCATTGGAGGAAGGTCTGCGTTAGGATCTGCTCGGAGATCCTTTTGAGATCGCGTGATTGGGCGAGACATTTTGAAAGATATAAATGGGATTTAAGAAATGTGAACTTCGCACTGACACGCGTCGGGGCTTATTAATGCAAATATCGGCGACCACTTCGATGTCCTACCGACTGCGCCAAATTTGTCACGTCCGTCACTGTGTTTTTGTTACAGGTACCAGGAGAGAGAAAAGAGAACAGTGACAGACGGACGGTTGAGATATTATGATTAAAATGAGGAGTGGTCTTTCGTGCCGAGACAGCCGCGGGCTGTCATATGCACTAGGACAACCGATATTGCTATGGATGCAGTCAAGAAAAGAACGTCCGACGCGGTTACAAGAAGTGTCCGACAAGAATCACGCGCGAGGTGATGCAACGAAAACGGTGAGTTTACAGGATTCAGCAATTATACAAGACATTATACGACTCACCGCAATGCTGTATTAACGCCTAATAATATTGTTGCAGCAGGAACTGGCGGTACTGGCAGTAGGTGTCGTACATCGGGTCTTCTATACAGATGTCCTCGAGGTGGGGAAGATCTGGCAGAGTTGCTGCTGCTCGGTTCGGGACGACGTTAGTGGCCTTGGATGCTGGCCGCAAGACGACACGTGATGAGTTGGCAGAGGAACGTCACTGATGATTCGGCAACGGACCCTGGGAACGATGATCGTGTCTCGGCTGTCGTCGTCGTCGGATATGTCGATTACCTCTGGACGATCGACCGGATGCAGAACTGGCGTCGGAGCTCGCGAGAGGTCCGCGTGGTTGACCTCTTTAGGAAGGCGCAATGCTGTATTAACGCCTAATAATATTGTTGCAGCAGGAACTGGCGGTACTGGCAGTAGGTGTCGTACATCGGGTCTTCTATACAGATGTCCTCGAGGTGGGGAAGATCTGGCAGAGTTGCTGCTGCTCGGTTCGGGACGACGTTAGTGGCCTTGGATGCTGGCCGCAAGACGACACGTGATGAGTTGGCAGAGGAACGTCACTGATGATTCGGCAACGGACCCTGGGAACGATGATCGTGTCTCGGCTGTCGTCGTCGTCGGATATGTCGATTACCTCTGGACGATCGACCGGATGCAGAACTGGCGTCGGAGCTCGCGAGAGGTCCGCGTGGTTGACCTCTTTAGGAAGGCTGCAAGGGCAACCGTATACAGAAACGTAATCGGACGCGTCACACGGAATGTGCTCGGTGGTTCCCAGAAGTTCGGTCCACTCGGTAGTGGCAATGATTTGATCGAGCACTGCTTTATTTCTCAACGCGCGTCTCAATTTAGCAAGTTGATACTTGCGTCCCGCTCGACGTGGGCGTCGCATGGGTAAGGAATAGTAATGATGGAATATTAATAATATAATGAAAATGAACTTCCACTTGTTATTAACCTTTTTGGTAGTTAACTCGCTTCACGTCTATAGTGGCGGCTCAGCGTTTCCACTGCGCACTTTAGACCAATTCTAGACGTGGCACGAGAACTTCTCTATGACTCGCTTCAAATTCCTTATTGGCGGCTCAGCGTTTCCACTGCGCACTTTAGACCAAGTCCGGATATGTCACGAGTTTAATATATTCGATGCAAGAACTGAATTGGAAGATGGTGTTGAACTAACACAAGAATAACAAGATCGAAGCACTGGTATAACTGTCACGTCCGTCACTGTGTTTTGTTACAGGTACCAGGAGAGAGAAAAGAGAACAGTGACAGACGGACGGTTGAGATATTATGATTAAAATGAGGAGTGGTCTTTCGTGCCGAGACAGCCGCGGGTTGTCATATGCACTAGGACAACCGATATTGCTATGGATGCAGTCAAGAAGAGAACGTCCGACGCGGTTACAAGAAGTGTCCCGACAAGAATCACGCGCGAGATGATGCAACGAGAACGGTGAGTTTACAGGATTCAGCAATTATACAAGATATTATACGACTCACCGCAATGTTGTATTAACGCCTAATAATATTGTTGCAGCAGGAACTGGCGGTACTGGCAGTAGGTGTCGTACATCGGGTCTTCTATACAGATGTCCTCGAGGTGAGGGAGGCTCGGCAGCGGATCCACAGGCTGGTGCTGTTTGACGCTGGTGGTCCTTGGTGCGGAGCGTAGAATGACACGGTGATGTGTCGGCAGAGTGACATCACTGACGATACGGCAACGGACCCTGGGGACGATGATCGTGTCTCGGCTGTCGTCGTCGTCGGATATGTCGATTACCTCTGGACGATCGACCGGATGCAGAACTGGCGTCGGAGCTCGCGAGAGGTCCGCGTGGTTGACCTCTTTAGGAAGGCTGCAAGGGCAACCGTATACAGAAACGTAATCGGACGCGTCACACGGAATGTGCTCGGTGGTTCCCAGAAGTTCGGTCCACTCGGTAGTGGCAATGATTTGATCGAGCACTGCTTTATTTCTCAACGCGCGTCTCAATTTAGCAAGTTGATACTTGCGTCCCGCTCGACGTGGGCGTCGCATGGGTAAGGAATAGTAATGATGGAATATTAATAATATAATGAAAATGAACTTCCACTTGTTATTAACCTTTTTGGTAGTTAACTCGCTTCACGTCTATAGTGGCGGCTCAGCGTTTCCACTGCGCACTTTAGACCAATTCTAGACGTGGCACGAGAACTTCTCTATGACTCGCTTCAAATTCCTTATTGGCGGCTCAGCGTTTCCACTGCGCACTTTAGACCAAGTCCGGATATGTCACGAGTTTAATATATTCGATGCAAGAACTGAATTGGAAGATGGTGTTGAACTAACACAAGAATAACAAGATCGAAGCACTGGTATAACTGTCACGTCCGTCACTGTGTTTTGTTACAGGTACCAGGAGAGAGAAAAGAGAACAGTGACAGACGGACGGTTGAGATATTATGATTAAAATGAGGAGTGGTCTTTCGTGCCGAGACAGCCGCGGGTTGTCATATGCACTAGGACAACCGATATTGCTATGGATGCAGTCAAGAAGAGAACGTCCGACGCGGTTACAAGAAGTGTCCCGACAAGAATCACGCGCGAGATGATGCAACGAGAACGGTGAGTTTACAGGATTCAGCAATTATACAAGATATTATACGACTCACCGCAATGTTGTATTAACGCCTAATAATATTGCTGCAGCAGGAACTGGCGGTACTGGCAGTAGGTGTCGTACATCGGGTCTTCTATACAGATGTCCTCGAGGTGAGGGAGGCTCGGCAGCGGATCCACAGGCTGGTGCTGTTTGACGCTGGTGGTCCTTGGTGCGGAGCGTAGAATGACACGGTGATGTGTCGGCAGAGTGACATCACTGACGATACGGCAACGGACCCTGGGGACGATGATCGTGTCTCGGCTGTCGTCGTCGGCTATGTCGATTACCTCAGGACGATCGACCGGATGTAGAACTGGCGTCGGAGCTCGCGAGAGGTCCGCGTGGTTGACCTCTTTAGGAAGGTTGCAAGGGCAACCGTATACAGAAACGTAATCGGACGGGTCACACGGAATGTGCTCGGTGGTTCCCAGAAGTTCGGTCCACTCGGTAGTGGCAATGATTTGATCGAGCACCGCTTTATTTCTCAGCGCGCGTCTCGATTTAGCAAGTTGATACTTGCGTCCCGCTCGACGTGGGCGTCGCATGGGTAAGGAATAGTAATGATGGAATTTTAATAATATAATGAAAATGAACTTCCACTTGTTATTAACCTTTTTGGTAGTTAACTCGCTTCACGTCTATAGTGGCGGCTCAGCGTTTCCACTGCGCACTTTAGACCAATTCTAGACGTGGCACGAGAACTTCTCTATGACTCGCTTCAAATTCCTTATTGGCGGCTCAGCGTTTCCACTGCGCACTTTAGACCAAGTCCGGATATGTCACGAGTTTAATATATTCGATGCAAGAACTGAATTGGAAGATGGTGTTGAAGTAACACAAGAATAACAAGATCGAAGCACTGGTATAACAACGATATATTAAATAAGAACTGGTAAGTACACTGGTATACAATATGTAAGTAGTATTATAATAGGAGTAGTAATTGGATTAATGAATAATGGATATTGTAATATGTTATAGGAATAACGTATGAGAATTAGGACTTGAGTTGAGTTGAGTTAGAGTTGGAATTGGAATTGGAATTAGGAGTGAAGGATCGACACACTTCACTATCGCGGAGCTAGACTGAACACGTCTGCTCTTGAAGTCGGAAGAAGCCGGACTGGCACGTCCGTGCGAGTCGCTCGCTTGGAGCGGACCGTTCGAGTCGCTGTCTGGAGGCGGACTGCTGCAAGCGTCCGCTCTGCCTTGCCTCCTTCGGTCGGAGTGGGGATAGCTGACGCTGCAGTCTCTTTGTTCTTCAGTCGTCGGAGTGGGAGAACTGCTGACGCAGCAGCGTCTTTGCTCCCGGGGACTGCACGTGCATTTCTGCTGACGCTGCAGTCTCGTGGCTGTCCTATTGCCCTCTACGAGCGTGGGACTGCTGATGCAGCAGTCTTTGGACTTCTCGACGTTTCTAGAAGCTTCTAGATGCTTCCAGAGTGATGCAATACTTTATTGCATTATGTGTCGTGGTGATGGGTTGAAACTGAGGTAAGGTGTTGATCAAGGTGGAGTTATGGTGATGGATAGAGACGGAGATAAGGATTAGAACAATAGAATATATGAGATCTTAATATTATGTTCTTATGTCTAGGGGACGGTGTATGGATCTTATGCAGATCAGACCTTGAATACATAATGTATGTACAAGGCCAACGTCGTACATCGGACGACGTAACACCTCCCAACGCGGAAAAGAAATTTCTTACAAGGAAGAAATTTCTCGCTCAACACTCGATCACACACTCATTCATGCGACGCATCGTCCGGAGGTACTCCGCGCAGGGAGCACAGTTCTCGGCGAGTATTTCCTATATTTGTACGAAACACTGGTCGCACTGAAATGTTGTCGGTGTCGGCACGTGGGGCTGGGGCTGGTTTTGTAATGTCCGACAAGTCGTATTCGCAATGTTCATTTTTCGACTGTCTTTTCTCGGGGTTTAGGGTGGGTGGGGATGTTACGTCGTCCGATGTACGACGTTGGCCTTGTACACACACTATGTATACAAGGTCTGATCTGCATAAGATCCATACACCGTCCCCTAGACATAAGAGCATAGCATTAAGATCTCATTATTCTATTGTTCTAATCCTTATCTCCGTCTTTACCCATCACCATAACTTCACCTTGATCAACACCTTACCTCAGTTTCAACCCATCACCACGACACATAATGCAATAAAGTATTGCATCACTCTGGAAGCATCTAGAAGCTTCTAGAAACGTTGAGAAGTCCAAAGACTGCTGCATCAGCAGTCCCACGCTCGTAGAGGGCAATAGGACAGCCACGAGACTGCAGCGTCAGCAGAAATGCACGTGCAGTCCCCGGGAGCGAAGACGCTGCTGCGTCAGCGGTTCTCCCACTCCGACGACTGAAGAACAAAGAGACTGCAGCGTCAGCTATCCCCACTCCGACCGAAGGAGGCAAGGCAGAGCAGGCGCTTGCATCAGTCCGCCTTCAGCCAGCGACTCGCACAGACGTGCCTACCTGGCCTCAGAGTCAGTCCGGCTTCTTCCGACTTCAAGAGCAGACGTGTTCAGTCTAGCTCCGCGATAGTGAAGTGTGTCGATCCTTCACTCCTAATTCCAATTCCAATTCCAACTCTAACTCAACTCAACTCAAGTCCTAATTCTCATACGTTATTCCTATAACATATTACAATATCCATTATTCATTAATCCAATTACTACTCCTATTATAATATTACTTACATATTGTATACCAGTGTACTTACCAGTTCTTATTTAATATATCGTTGTTATACCAGTGCTTCGATCTTGTTATTCTTGTGTTAGTTCAACACCATCTTCCAATTCAGTTCTTGCATAGAATATATTAAACTCGTGACATATCCGGACTTGGTCTAAAGTGCGCAGTGGAAACGCTGAGCCGCCAATAAGGAATTTGAAGCGAGTCACAGAGAAGTTCTCGTGCCACGTCTAGAATTGGTCTAAAGTGCGCAGTGGAAACGCTGAGCCGCCACTATAGACGTGAAGCGAGTTAACTACCAAAAAGGTTAATACAATAACAAGTGGAAGTTCATTTTCATTATATTATTAATATTCCATCATTACTATTCCTTACCCATGCGACGCCCACGTCGAGCGGGACGCAAGTATCAACTTGCTAAATTGAGACGCGCGTTGAGAAATAAAGCGGTGCTCGATCTAATCATTGCCACTACCGAGTGGACAGAACTTCTGGGAACCACCGAGCACATTCCGTGTGACGCGTCCGATTACGTTTCTGTATACGGTTGCCCTTGCAACCCTCCTAAAGAGGTCAACCACGCGGACCTCTCGCGAGCTCCGACGACAGTTCTGCATCCGGTCGATCGTCCAGAGGTGATCGACATAGCCGACGACGACGACAGCCGAGACACGATCATCGTTCCCAGGGTCCGTTGCCGAATCATCAGTGACGTCCCTCTGCCAACTCATCAACGTGTCGTCTTGCGGCCAGCATCCAAGGCCACTAATGTCGTCCCGAACCGAGCAGCAGCAACTCTGCCAGATCTTCCCCACCTCGAGGACATCTGTATAGAAGACCCGATGTACGACACCTACTGTCAGTACCGCCAGTTCCTGCTGCAACAATATTATTAGGCGTTAATACAACATTGCGGTGAGTCGTATAATAACTTGTATAATTGCTGAATCCTGTAAACTCACCGTTCTCGTTGCATCATCTCGCGCGTGATTCTTGTCGGGACACTTCTTGTAACCGCGTCGGACGTTCTTTTCTTGACTGCATCCATAGCAATATCGGTTGTCCTAGTGCATATGACAGCCCGCGGCTGTCTCGGCACGAAAGACCACTCCTCATTTTAATCATAATATCTCAACCGTCCGTCTGTCACTGTTCTCTTTTCTCTCTCCTGGTACCTGTAACAAAAACACAGTGACGGACGTGACAAATTTGGCGCAGTCGGTAGGACATCGAAGTGGTCGCCGATATTTGCATTAATAAGCCCCGACGCGTGTCAGTGCGAAGTTCACATTTCTTAAATCCCATTCATATCTTTCAAAATGTCTCGCCCAATCACGCGATCTCAAAAGGATCTCCGAGCAGATCCTAACGCAGACCTTCCTCCAATGACCGAGGAAGAGTTACTCCTTTATGCGCAAGACCTCGCCCGTAGAGAGCAATATCTCAAAGAGGAAACTGATTTTATTGCCAAATTGCGTCTCAAATATGAAGAAGACGCACAAAACCAAAAGAATATGCTCGACGAAATACGAAAAGAGCTTCATAACATCCAAATCACGAGTCAAACCCTACGTCAACAATCGCCTACACCAGGCCCTAGTAACGTCTCTAATATGCGGGAACCTTCACCGCCAGAGCCACGCGAAATCCCACAGTATGAACCTACTGGTAATTTTGCTCTAAAGCAAGCCGCCGAGCTTGTCCCTAGATTCGACGGAACTTCGTCTTCCGTCCTACAATTCATACGTGCATGCAAACGCGCGCGTGACACCGTACCGGCCACTGCAGAGCGTGCCCTCACGAAATTGCTCTGCAATAAACTCCACGATCGTGCTTATGCCGCTATAGAAGGCCAGCACATATTCACAATATCTGCACTATGCGAGAAATTACGAACAGTACTGGGCCCATACAAATTCGTTGACCAGTACTGTGGCGATCTCGCGAGTGTACTCCAAGCTCCAAACGAGCACATCTTAGATTTCATCAATCGCGTTAAAGACCTTCGAACCGCGATTCAAGATGCCACAGATATTGGCCTTGATTACGAAGAACTAGATCGCTTCGTAGTAGATTGTTTTCTACGAGGTCTCCTTCCTCAGCTGCGTGCCGAAGTGCTTCATTGCCCTTCGCGAAATCCTGCCACTGTTTTCGAAGCAGCCATCTCTGCTTACAGGCAGTATGAGTCAGACCAGACTCGTCGACGAGAACTGATCCGCGAAGAAAAACGAGTCAGCTTCTCTGATAACCGGCCGTATCGCCAGCGTTCCACGTACGAGTCCGCTCGTGACATTCCAGAGCGAACTCAAGAACGCCGCGATAACAGACCGGACTCGTCTCAGCAGTCCTCGAGAAACTCAAACCGGGACTCTTATCGCTCCCCGACGCCGCAACGGCGATGGGAAAATAATCCTCGCGACCAAAACACGTACCGCGATGGTCGCACAGATCGCCCCTCAAGCCCTAACAAATTTTGCAACTACTGCAAAGTCCCCGGGCACGATATTCACGAGTGCCGTAAGCGCGCTTTTAATAATAATAGGAGGTCGGGAAACGAGTCCGGCCTCCCGACCGAAGCCAACCCAAGGCGGGAGGCCGCATCTTCAACCCAAACTACAGCCCGCACCCAAACAGCTATCCGGACGAACGACCAGTCCGACGATTCGTCTCAGCAGTAAATCTTGCTGCAGACTCACCAATTCCGCGCGTAAAAATCTCCGCCCCTCAATTACAAAAGAAGTGTGAATTTTTGTTGGACACGGGTTCGGAGATCAATTTAATTCGTGCGTCAAGTCTAGAACCAAATCTACCTATAGATCATACGAACACTATAGAAGTCCAAGGAATAACCGAGGGATCCATTCCAACTCTCGGTCAAATTAAAATACACTTACAGGGTCAAAACCCTATTGAATTTCATGTCTTGGAAGAAAACTTCCCAATTAACATCGACGGAATCCTCGGTTCTCCCTTCTTCAGAACAGGAGCCGAGATCTCCTTTGCGAATGAATACATTATGATAGGAAACATTCGGGTTCCCTTCTCGAACCCTTGCGCGCCCGCGGCTGAGCCTCGCGATAAATTGGCAGCAGAGGTTATTTCAATGCCTTCGTCTATGACCAACGATCTCGTTAAAACTCCAGCCGCCAAGCGTGAGGAACATTCGGCAAGGAACGTTCGAGTGTCTTCCTCAAATCCTCGTGCACCCGCGGTCAGACCTTGCAGAGCTCCGGTGACGGAGGTTATTTCAATGCCTCCTCGGGATTCGATCGAGTACTCCCTAGAGAAAAACGCCGTGGAAAGCCGGCCGGAATCGAAGGAGACTCGAGAGATATCGGAGTACACTGCGAGAAGTCGGGTCGTGGAGCGTGAGGATCGAGTCCGAACAAAGACTCCTCCGAAATCCGAAGAATTCGTCCTCGAACCTCGTACCGTTGCGTGCATAGCGGTCGACGTCGAAGGACCTAAACAGGGATATATCCGCCGTGTTAATGTAGCGCCGGATGTATTCCTGGGTGACTGCGTTGTCACCAATCGTAAAGGCAAAGCGAGCCTCCGGTGTTTTTGTCACGTCCGTCACTGTGTTTTTGTTACAGGTACCAGGAGAGAGAAAAGAGAACAGTGACAGACGGACGGTTGAGATATTATGATTAAAATGAGGAGTGGTCTTTCGTGCCGAGACAGCCGCGGGCTGTCATATGCACTAGGACAACCGATATTGCTATGGATGCAGTCAAGAAGAGAACGTCCGACGCGGTTACAAGAAGTGTCCCGACAAGAATCACGCGCGAGATGATGCAACGGAAACGGTGAGTTTACAGGATTCAGCAATTATACAAAACGTTATACGACTCACCGCAATGCTGTATTAACGCCTAATAATATTGTTGCAGCAGGAATTGGCGGTACTGACAGTAGGTGTCGTACATCGGGTCTTCTATACAGATGTCCTCGAGGTGGGGAAGATCTGGCAGAGTTGCTGCTGCTCGGTTCGGGACGACGTTAGTGGCCTTGGATGCTGGCCGCAAGATGACACGTTGATGAGCTGGCAGAGGAACGTCACGGATGATTCGGCAACGGACCCTGGGAACGATGATCGTGTCTCGGCTGTCGTCGTCGTCGGCTATGTCGATCACCTCTGGACAATCGACCGGATGTAGAACTGGCGTCGGAGCTCGCGAGAGGTCCGCGTGGTTGACCTCTTTAGGAGGGTTGCAAGGGCAACCGTATACAGAAACGTAATCGGACGCGTCACACGGAATGTGCTCGGTAGTTCCCAGAAGTTCTGTCCACTCGGTAGTGGCAATGATTTGATCGAGCACCGCTTTATTTCTCAACGCGCGTCTCAATTTAGCAAGTTGATACTTGCGTCCCGCTCGACGTGGGCGTCGCATGGGTAAGGAATAGTAATGATGGAATATTAATAATATATAATGAAATGAACTTCCACTTGTTATTAACCTTTTTGGTAGTTAACTCGCTTCACGTCTATAGTGGCGGCTCAGCGTTTCCACTGCGCACTTTAGACCAATTCTAGACGTGGCACGAGAACTTCTTTATGACTCGCTTCAAATTCCTTATTGGCGGCTCAGCGTTTCCACTGCGCACTTTAGACCAAGTCCGGATATGTCGCGAGTTTAATATATTCGATGCAAGAACTGAATTGGAAGATGGTGTTGAACTAACACAAGAATAACAAGATCGAAGCACTGGTATAACAACGATATATTAAATAAGAACTGGTAAGTACACTGGTATACAATATGTAAGTAGTATTCTAATTGGAGTAGTAATTGGATTAATGAATAATGGATATAGTAATATGTTGTAGGATTAATGTATGAGAATTAGGACTTGAGTTGAGTTGAGTTAGAGTTGGAATTGGAATTGGAATTAGGAGTGAAGGATCGACACACTTCACTATCGCGGAGCTAGACTGAACACGTCTGCTCTTGAAGCCGGACTGACTCTGAGGCCAGGTAGGCACGTCTGTGCGAGTCGCTGGCTGAAAGCGGACTGATGCAAGCGCCTGCTCTGTCTTGCCTCCTTCGTTCGGAGTGGGGATAGCTGACGCTGCAGTCTCTTTGTTCTTCAGTCGTCGGAGTGGGAGAACCGCTGACGCAGCAGCGTCTTTGCTCCCGGGGACTGCACGTGCATTTCTGCTGACGCTGCAGTCTCGTGGCTGTCCTATTGCCCTCTACGAGCGTGGGACTGCTGATGCAGCAGTCTTTGGACTTCTCGACGTTTCTAGAAGCTTCTAGATGCTTCCAGAGTGATGCAATACTTTATTGCATTATGTGTCGTGGTGATGGGTTGAAACTGAGGTAAGGTGTTGATCAAGGTGAAGTTATGGTGATGGGTAGAGACGGAGATAAGGATTAGAACAATAGAATATATGAGATCTTAATATTATGTTCTTATGTCTAGGGGACGGTGTATGGATCTTATGCAGATCAGACCTTGTATACATGGTGTGTGTACAAGGCCAACGTCGTACATCGGACGACGTAACACCTCCCAACGCGGAAAAGAAATTTCTTACAAGGAAGAAATTTCTCGCTCAACACTCGACCACACACTCATTCATGCGATGCATCGTCCGGGGGTACTCCGCGCAGGGAGCACAGTTCTCGGCGAGTATTTCCTATATTTGTACGAAACACTGGTCGCACTGAAATGTTGTCGGTGTCGGCACGTGGGGCTGGGGCTGGTTTTGTAATGTCCGACAAGTCGTATTCGCAATGTTCATTTTTCGACTGTCTTTTCTCGGGGTTTAGGGTGGGTGGGGAATCACTTTGTTCACTAACACTTTCACTTTTGTCTTTCCTGATCTGCGTCCAGATGAGTGTCACGTTTCGCTGACGCGGGGTTTGCGTTGGATTATTCGGCGCACGCTTGAGTTTGTTTGCATGTACAATCTTAAAATGGTTCCCTACTTTGATTTTTACATTGTTTGAGTCTAGGATGTCGCAAATTTCGTGAGGACCCGTATATTGCGCGTCGAATTTGCCCTTGCAGGGTTCTTTGAGTAGGAATACCTGTTCTCCCACCTTGAATTCTACCGGGTTAATTCTTCTATCGTAGTATGATTTTGATTTTCTTTTCGCGGAGACTAAGTTTCCGCGCGCGCGAATCTGGGTTTCAGTTATCTTTCTTTGCAATTGGGAGAGGTAGTGGGTATAGGAGTCGTTTTCGCATTCGTAGGAGTAGGAATCGGCGGATGGGACTCGTGCCAAAGAGCCGAATACTAACTCGTGCGGCGTGAAATCTGTGCCCTCGTGGACACTTGTATTGTAACTAAACATTGCCAAATCGACCCATTTGTCCCAGTTGTTCTTGTGGACGTATTGCTTCAGGTACTCTGCTAAGACGTGGTGGGATCTTTCGATTGACCCGTTGCTTTGAGGGTGGAAGGCTGTTGTTTGCAGCCGAGTTATTCTGAATCGTTTTGCGATGGCCTTCATCAGGGAGCTTGTGAAATTTGCTCCTTGATCCGTTAGGATGGCTTTAGGTGTTCCGAAACGACAGATAAAATTGTTTATAAATGCATCCGTAGTGCTGATAGCATCGGCGGATTTGAGAGGGATTGCGGTTGAGTGTTTCGTTAATAGATCCTGTATGGTTAAGATGTATGTGTTTCCGTCGTTGGTTGTTGGAAGGGGCCCTACAATGTCCATGGACACCTTATGGAACGCTCTACCGGGTGTATCCGTTATTCTCATCGGCAGGCGCGTTTTTACCCTGGTCAGTTTATTACGTTGGCAACTGAGGCAGTTATTAACGTAGTTCGTTATCTGGATCTTCATACCGCTCCACCAATATCTTTCGCGGATTCTCTTCAGGGTTTTTGTAATTCCTTTGTGCCCTGCGTATGCAGAGACGTGATTTTCTGCGATAATATCATTCCATCTATCTTCGGCCGGTATCTGGATTTCGTTTGCGCAGAAGAATATGTGTACGGGGGTGTCTTCGAATGTCGCGATGAGGAGGTTCGAGACGTACTCCATGGAATTGTCATCTATATAGGTTTTAGAGATTGAAAATGTTCGCAGTCTGAGTTCGTTGGCTACATCAAGTAATGTCCGGAAACATTCTTTTAGGTCGTCAGTTGAAACCTCGTGAGTCAGGGATGGTTTAATGGGTATCTGTATCAGCTTGTTGCTACCGAAATTACTTATCTTTGCTTTGAATAAGGTCAGATCTCGACCGTCGGACAGTTTCCTTTGTCTATGGAGGTCTACGGCTCCTGGGTCTATAGGTTGACCATCCAGGGTTGTGAAACATACTAAATTATCTTTCCTCATAATTAGTCGGTCGCGGAGGTACGTTATTCTCCCTTGTCGTCTTGGCTCCTCATCTTCTTCCTCGTCCTCGGAGGGTAAGGTTTCTTCTTCTTCATCGAGCCAGTTTGGTCCCGTTGGTTGGGGAATTAGGCTGGGGACGACGGTTAAAATGTCCTCTAGTCCTGTTATGGGTGACTCTTCTTGACTGGAGGCGGGTACTAGGGGTGGTGATACCAAAAGGCTGTCGTCATCTGAACTCGCCCTAGGGCGTGGTGGCGTTTTCGATGGTGGTTCAGATGTTGAGTTTGACGATGATTTCCTCTTCCTCGGGGGAATTGACTGAGGCGGTGGCATAAGATGCGAGTCGGCCCATCTCCTTCGGCGGTTATCGAAGAGAGGGGTTCCTGGATTTGATAACGGTGCTCTTGGCGGCGATGTGCCTCCAGGGGTGCTCCATGAGAGGGGCAACGTAACTGGGTTTCGGGAGAGGGCATCAGCGTTAGAATTCGCTTTTCCCGGTTTGTAGACGACTTTATATTCAAACTCGGCCAGTTTTAGGCGCCATCTGAGGAGGCGCGACGTAGGGTCTTTTACTGACGTCATCCAGACCAGCGGTTTATGGTCTGTGATTAGTGTAAATTTTCGGCCGTAGATATATGGTCTAAAATACTGTACTGCGAATATTATTGCTAAGCACTCCTTCTCTATTGTAGAATAGTTCACTTCAGCGCCCTGCAGGATCCTTGAGGCATAGGCAACGGGACGATCCTTGCCTACTTCGCCTTGGCTTAGTACGGCGCCGATGGCATATCCAGATGCATCGCAGGTGACGTTAAACGGCTTATCGAAATCCGGGTATTGAAGGACCGGTTCGTCACACAGAGCTTGTCGTAGGTCTTCGAAGGCCTTTTCTTGTTTTGGACCCCATTCGAAATTGTGCTCTTTGGCGAGGAGTTGGGTTAGGGGTTTGGAGATTTTAGCGAAGTCATTAATAAATTTGCGGTAGTACCCTGCAAGGCCTAAAAATTCGCGCACGTTTTTCGCGTTCTTAGGTCGTGGGAAATTTTGTACGGCATTAATTTTCTTTGGACATGGTCTGACGCCGTCTTGACTGATCTGATGTCCCAGGTATGCCACTGTCACGTCCGTCACTGTGTTTTTGTTACAGGTGCCAGGAGAGAGAAAAGAGAACAGTGACAGACGGACGGTTGAGATATTATGATTAAAATGAGGAGTGGTCTTTCGTGCCGAGACAGCCGCGGGCTGTCATATGCACTAGGACAACCGATATTGCTATGATGCAGTCAAGAAAAGAACGTCCGACGCGGTTACAAGAAGTGTCCCGACAAGAATCGCGCGCGAGAGGATGCAACGAGAACGGTGAGTTTACAGGATTCAGCAATTATACAAGACATTATACGACTCACCGCAATGCTGTATTAACGCCTAATAATATTGTTGCAGCAGGAACTGGCGGTACTGACAGTAGGCGTCGTACATCGGATCTTCTATACAGATGTCCTCGAGGTGGGGAAGATCTGGCAGAGTTGCTGCTGCTCGGTTCGGGACGACGTTAGTGGCCTTGGATGCTGGCCGCAAGACGACACGTTGATGAGCTGGCAGAGGAACGTCACGGATGATTCGGCAACGGACCCTGGGAACGATGATCGTGTCTCGGCTGTCGTCGTCGTCGGCTATGTCGATCACCTCTGGACAATCGACCGGATGTAGAACTGGCGTCGGAGCTCGCGAGAGGTCCGCGTGGTTGACCTCTTTAGGAGGGTTGCACGGGCAACCGTATACAGAAACGTAATCGGACGCGTCACACGGAATGTGCTCGGTGGTTCCCAGAAGTTCTGTCCACTCGGTAGTGGCAATGATTTGATCGAGCACCGCTTTATTTCTTAACGCGCGTCTCAGTTTAGCAAGTTGATACTTGCGTCCCGCTCGACGTGGGCGTCGCATGGGTAAGGAATAGTAATGATGGAATATTAATAATATAATGAAAATGAACTTCCACTTGTTATTAACCTTTTTGGTAGTTAACTCGCTTCACGTCTATAGTGGCGGCTCAGCGTTTCCACTGCGCACTTTAGACCAATTCTAGACGTGGCACGAGAACTTCTCTATGACTCGCTTCAAATTCCTTATTGGCGGCTCAGCGTTTCCACTGCGCACTTTAGACCAAGTCCGGATATGTCACGAGTTTAATATATTCGATGCAAGAACTGAATTGGAAGATGGTGTTGAACTAACACAAGAATAACAAGATCGAAGCACTGGTATAACAACGATATATTAAATAAGAACTGGTAAGTACACTGGTATACAATATGTAAGTAGTATTATAATAGAAGTAGTAATTGGATTAATGAATAATGGATATAGTAATATGTTATAGGAATAATGTATGAGAATTAGGACTTGAGTTGAGTTGAGTTAGAGTTGGAATTGGAATTGGAATTAGGAGTGAAGGATCGACACACTTCACTATCGCGGAGCTAGACTGAACACGTCTGCTCTTGAAGTCGGAAGAAGCCGGACTGGCGGCTGAGGCCAGGTTGGCACGACTGCTCGAGTCGCCGGTCGGAGGCGGACTGATGCAAGCGCCTGCTCTGCCTTGCCTCCTTCGTTCGGAGTGGGGATAGCTGACGCTGCAGTCTCTTTGTTCTTCAGTCGTCGGAGTGGGAGAACCGCTGACGCAGCAGCGTCTTCGCTCCCGGGGACTGCACGTGCATTTCTGCTGACGCTGCAGTCTCGTGACTGTCCTATTGCCCTCTACGAGCGTGGGACTGCTGATGCAGCAGTCTTTGGACTTCTCGACGTTTCTAGAAGCTTCTAGATGCTTCCAGAGTGATGCAATACTTTATTGCATTATGTGTCGTGGTGATGGGTTGAAACTGAGGTAAGGTGTTGATCAAGGTGAAGTTATGGTGATGGGTAGAGACGGAGATAAGGATTAGAACAATAGAATAATGAGATCTTAATATTATGCTCTTATGTCTAGGGGACGGTGTATGGATCTTATGTAGATCAGACCTTGTATACATAGTGTGTGTACAAGGCCAACGTCGTACATCGGACGACGTAACACCTCCCAACGCGGAAAAGAAATTTCTTACAAGGAAGAAATTTCTCGCTCAACACTCGATATCACACTCAATCATGCGACGCATCGTCCGGGGGTACTCCGCGCAGGGAGCACAGTTCTCGGCGAGTATTTCCTATATTTGTACGAAACACTGGTCGCACTGAAATGTTGTCGGTGTCGGCACGTGGGGTTGGGGCTGGTTTTATGCAACTTATTTCGCTTTGTTCATTTTGCATAGTTGGGTTTTGGGTGGGTGGGGAATCACTGGTGTCACTGTCACTTTTGTCTTTTCTGATCTGCGTCCAGATGAGTGTCACGTTTCGCTGACGCGGGGTTTGCGTTGGATTATTCGGCGCACGCTTGAGTTTGTTTGCATGTACAATCTTAAAATGGTTCCCTACTTTAATTTTCACATTGTTTGAGTCTAAGATGTCGCAGATTTCATGTGGACCCGTATATTGCGCATCAAATTTGCCCTTGCAGGGTTCTTTGAGTAGGAATACCTGTTCTATATCTTCCGGTGGTCGAAGGAGATTTTGCCGATGCTGGGTTTCGAATTTCGCTCGCTTATTCTCATAGGGATATCCGTTATCGCGAGGGTACTCGGATTTACATTTCTTTCTTGCTGACGCGTATTTCGCTGTAGCGCAGAGATTAATTTTATCGTATTTGTTTCGCTTCGCATGGCAACGTGCAGATGGAAGTTGAAAGGAATCGAGTTTCTGTGGATCATCAAAGATATGATTTCGAAGTAAGTTATGAAGTTCTTTTACTTTGGAGACTTTGATATCCTTCTCTGGTTTAGAACTGTCACTGGATTTATCGTGCAGTATAGAACAGACCTGCTTACATATGGGTCTTGAAGATCTTTGATTGTCGTAGGAATGGAGTTGGTCTTGGAATTGATCGGGCTGGTTACCGGAGTTAGAATAAGGATCGGGCTGGTTACCGGAGTTAGAATAAGAATCGGGCTGGTTACCGGAGTTAGTATGAGAATCGGGCTGGTTACCGGAGTTAGTATAAGAATCGGGCTGGTTACCGGAGTTAGTAATGTCGGGATGGTTACCGAATACGTCGGGACGATACCCGGAATTAGAAAGGTCGGAAGAGTACGACTCGATTTCTTCCATCTCCAATGGGGGCAATCGAAATGAAACTCTTTCCGACGAGGTGTTAAAACACCGGAGGCTCGCTTTGCCTTTACGATTGGTGACGACGCAGTCACCCAGGAATACATCCGGCGCTACATTAACACGGCGGATATATCCCTGTTTAGGTCCTTCGACGTCGACCGCTATGCACGCAACGGTACGAGGTTCGAGGACGAATTCTTCGGATTTCGGAGGAGTCTTTGTTCGGACTCGATCCTCACGCTCCACGACCCGACTTCTCGCAGTGTACTCCGATATCTCTCGAGTCTCCTTCGATTCCGGCCGGCTTTTCACGGCGTTTTTCTCTAGGGAGTACTCGATCGAATCCCGAGGAGGCATTGAAATAACCTCCGTCACCGGAGCTCTGCAAGGTCTGACCGCGGGTGCACGAGGATTTGAGGAAGACACTCGAACGTTCCTTGCCGAATGTTCCTTACGCTCGACGGCTGGAGTTTTAACGAGATCGTTGGTCATAGACGAAGGCATTGAAATAACCTCTGCTGCCAATTTATCGCGAGGCTCAGCCGTGGGCGCGCAAGGGTTCGAGAAGGGAACCCGAATGTTTCCTATCGTAATGTATTCATTCGCAAAGGAGATCTCGGCTCCTGTTCTGAAGAAGGGAGAACCGAGGATTCCGTCGATGTTAATTGGGAAGTTTTCTTCCAAGACATGAAATTCAATAGGGTTTTGACCCTGTAAGTGTATCTTAATTTGACCGAGGGTTGGAATGGATCCCTCGGTTATTCCTTGGACTTCTATAGTGTTCGTATGATCTATAGGTAGATTTGGTTCTAGACTTGACGCACGAATTAAATTGATCTCCGAACCCGTGTCCAACAAAAATTCACACTTCTTTTGTAATTGAGGGGCGGAGATTTTTACGCGCGGAATTGGTGAGTCTGCAGCAAGATTTACTGCTGAGACGAATCGTCGGACTGGTCGTTCGTCCGGATAGCTGTTTGGGTGCGGGCTGTAGTTTGGGTTGAAGATGCGGCCTCCCGCCTTGGGTTGGCTTCGGTCGGGAGGCCGGACTCGTTTCCCGACCTCCTATTATTGTTAAAAGCGCGCTTACGGCACTCGTGAATATCGTGCCCGGGGACTTTGCAGTAGTTGCAAAATTTGTTAGGGCTTGAAGGGCGATCTGTGCGACCATCGCGGTACGTGTTTTGGTCGCGAGGATTATTTTCCCATCGCCGTTGCGGCGTCGGGGAGCGATAAGAGTCCCGGTTTAAGTTTCTCGAGGACTGCTGAGACGAGTCCGGTCTGTTATCGCGGCGTTCTTGAGTTCGCTCTGGAATGTCGCGAGGGGACTCGAACGTGGAACGCGGGCGATACGGCCGGTTATCAGAGAAGCTGACTCGTTTTTCTTCGCGGATCAGTTCTCGTCGACGAGTCTGGTCTGACTCATACTGCCTGTAAGCAGAGATGGCTGCTTCGAAAACAGTGGCAGGATTTCGCGAAGGGCAATGAAGCACTTCGGCACGCAGCTGGGGAAGGAGACCTCGTAGAAAACAATCTACTACGAAGCGATCTAGTTCTTCGTAATCAAGGCCAATATCTGTGGCATCTTGAATCGCGGTTCGAAGGTCTTTAACGCGATTGATGAAATCTAAGATGTGCTCGTTTGGAGCTTGGAGTACACTCGCGAGATCGCCACGGTACTGGTCAACGAATTTGTATGGGCCCAGTACTGTTCGTAATTTCTCGCATAGTGCAGATATTGTGAATATGTGCTGGCCTTCTATAGCGGCATAAGCACGATCGTGGAGTTTATTGCAGAGCAATTTCGTGAGGGCACGCTCTGCAGTGGCCGGTACGGTGTCACGCGCGCGTTTGCATGCACGTATGAATTGTAGGACGGAAGACGAAGTTCCGTCGAATCTAGGGACAAGCTCGGCGGCTTGCTTTAGAGCAAAATTACCAGTAGGTTCATACTGTGGGATTTCGCGTGGCTCTGGCGGTGAAGGTTCCCGCATATTAGAGACGTTACTAGGGCCTGGTGTAGGCGATTGTTGACGTAGGGTTTGACTCGTGATTTGGATGTTATGAAGCTCTTTTCGTATTTCGTCGAGCATATTCTTTTGGTTTTGTGCGTCTTCTTCATATTTGAGACGCAATTTGGCAATAAAATCAGTTTCCTCTTTGAGATATTGCTCTCTACGGGCGAGGTCTTGCGCATAAAGGAGCAGCTCTTCCTCGGTCATTGGAGGAAGGTCTGCGTTAGGATCTGCTCGGAGATCCTTTTGAGATCGCGTGATTGGGCGAGACATTTTGAAAGATATAAATGGGATTTAAGAAATGTGAACTTCGCACTGACACGCGTCGGAGCTTATTAATGCAAATATCGGCGACCACTTCGATGTCCTACCGACTGCGCCAAATTTGTCACGTCCGTCACTGTGTTTTTGTTACAGGTGCCAGGAGAGAGAAAAGAGAACAGTGACAGACGGACGGTTGAGATATTATGATTAAAATGAGGAGTGGTCTTTCGTGCCGAGACAGCCGCGGGCTGTCATATGCACTAGGACAACCGATATTGCTATGATGCAGTCAAGAAAAGAACGTCCGACGCGGTTACAAGAAGTGTCCCGACAAGAATCGCGCGCGAGAGGATGCAACGAGAACGGTGAGTTTACAGGATTCAGCAATTATACAAGACATTATACGACTCACCGCAATGCTGTATTAACGCCTAATAATATTGTTGCAGCAGGAACTGGCGGTACTGACAGTAGGCGTCGTACATCGGATCTTCTATACAGATGTCCTCGAGGTGGGGAAGATCTGGCAGAGTTGCTGCTGCTCGGTTCGGGACGACGTTAGTGGCCTTGGATGCTGGCCGCAAGACGACACGTTGATGAGCTGGCAGAGGAACGTCACGGATGATTCGGCAACGGACCCTGGGAACGATGATCGTGTCTCGGCTGTCGTCGTCGTCGGCTATGTCGATCACCTCTGGACAATCGACCGGATGTAGAACTGGCGTCGGAGCTCGCGAGAGGTCCGCGTGGTTGACCTCTTTAGGAGGGTTGCACGGGCAACCGTATACAGAAACGTAATCGGACGCGTCACACGGAATGTGCTCGGTGGTTCCCAGAAGTTCTGTCCACTCGGTAGTGGCAATGATTTGATCGAGCACCGCTTTATTTCTTAACGCGCGTCTCAGTTTAGCAAGTTGATACTTGCGTCCCGCTCGACGTGGGCGTCGCATGGGTAAGGAATAGTAATGATGGAATATTAATAATATAATGAAAATGAACTTCCACTTGTTATTAACCTTTTTGGTAGTTAACTCGCTTCACGTCTATAGTGGCGGCTCAGCGTTTCCACTGCGCACTTTAGACCAATTCTAGACGTGGCACGAGAACTTCTCTATGACTCGCTTCAAATTCCTTATTGGCGGCTCAGCGTTTCCACTGCGCACTTTAGACCAAGTCCGGATATGTCACGAGTTTAATATATTCGATGCAAGAACTGAATTGGAAGATGGTGTTGAACTAACACAAGAATAACAAGATCGAAGCACTGGTATAACAACGATATATTAAATAAGAACTGGTAAGTACACTGGTATACAATATGTAAGTAGTATTATAATAGAAGTAGTAATTGGATTAATGAATAATGGATATAGTAATATGTTATAGGAATAATGTATGAGAATTAGGACTTGAGTTGAGTTGAGTTAGAGTTGGAATTGGAATTGGAATTAGGAGTGAAGGATCGACACACTTCACTATCGCGGAGCTAGACTGAACACGTCTGCTCTTGAAGTCGGAAGAAGCCGGACTGGCGGCTGAGGCCAGGTTGGCACGACTGCTCGAGTCGCCGGTCGGAGGCGGACTGATGCAAGCGCCTGCTCTGCCTTGCCTCCTTCGTTCGGAGTGGGGATAGCTGACGCTGCAGTCTCTTTGTTCTTCAGTCGTCGGAGTGGGAGAACCGCTGACGCAGCAGCGTCTTCGCTCCCGGGGACTGCACGTGCATTTCTGCTGACGCTGCAGTCTCGTGACTGTCCTATTGCCCTCTACGAGCGTGGGACTGCTGATGCAGCAGTCTTTGGACTTCTCGACGTTTCTAGAAGCTTCTAGATGCTTCCAGAGTGATGCAATACTTTATTGCATTATGTGTCGTGGTGATGGGTTGAAACTGAGGTAAGGTGTTGATCAAGGTGAAGTTATGGTGATGGGTAGAGACGGAGATAAGGATTAGAACAATAGAATAATGAGATCTTAATATTATGCTCTTATGTCTAGGGGACGGTGTATGGATCTTATGTAGATCAGACCTTGTATACATAGTGTGTGTACAAGGCCAACGTCGTACATCGGACGACGTAACACCACTTCCTTATGAAGGAAGCCGCATTTCGAGGGCTGTAATTTGAGGTTGGCTCCGCGCAGTCGGCGGGCTAGTTTATTGAATTTGGCATAATGTTCTTCTAATGAACGCGCGTAGATCACGATATCATCGAGGTACACGAAGAGTTCGTTGCCTTGTAGGCCGCAGAGGACTGTGTCCATTAATCTTTGGAAGGTAGCCGGAGCATTACGGAGACCGAATGGCATTCTGTTGAATTCGTAGTGGCCGAAAGGCGTGGAGAAGGCGGTCTTCGCGGCATCCTCCTTCTCCATTCCTATCTGATGGAATCCGCTGGCTAAGTCAAACACACTGAAGTATGCGGCGCTGCCTAACTGATCTAGGATTTCGTTAATGCTAGGTAGCGGGTACGCGTCGGCCACCGACTTCTCGTTCAATGCGCGGTAATCGATTACCATGCGCCACTTTTTGTTACCCTCGGCGTCCGCTTTCTTAGGAACAATCCACAAGGGGGAATTATAAGGTGAGTTAGATGGAACGACTATGTCATTCCGTAAGAGTTCGGACATTTGCTTGTTGATTTCGTCCTTGTGGATTGGTGGGTAGCGATACTGTTTAACATGGATTGGAATATCATCCGTCGTGATGATTCTGTGAGTCACCGCATTTGTTTTCCCCAAACGATCCCCTTGGAGATGGAAAAGATCATTGTGCTTTTCTAACAAAGATTTAACATGGTCCATTTCGTCGCCGCTGAGATGATCCATGGGGATAGTTTCTAATAGCTCTTTCACGCGAGCTTCGTGGGAATTTGCGATGGAATAGGTCATTCTGACCTTGGTTTTATCGGGCTGGTTACCGGAGTTAGTATAATGATCGGGCTGGTTACCGGAGTTAGTATGAGAATCGGGCTGGTTACCGGAGTTAGTATGAGGATCGGGCTGGTTACCGGAGTTAGTATGAGAATCGGGCTGGTTACCGGAGTTAGAAAGGTCGGGATGGTTACCGAATGCGTCGGGATGATACCCGGAATTAGAAAGGTCGGGATGGTTACCGAATACGTCGGGATGGTTCCCGGAATTAGATAGGTCGGGATGGTTACCGAATGCGTCGGGGTGATACCCGGAATTAGAAAGGTCGGGATGGTTACCGAATGCGTCGGGATAGTTCCCGGAATTAGAATGGTCGGGATGGTTACCGAATACGTCGGGATGATACCCGGAATTAGAAAGGTCGGAAGAGTACGACTCGATTTCTTCCATCTCCAATGGGGGCAATCGAAATGAAACTCTTTCCGACGAGGTGTTAAAACACCGGAGGCTCGCTTTGCCTTTACGATTGGTGACAACGCAGTCACCCAGGAATACATCCGGCGCTACGTTAACACGGCGGATATATCCCTGTTTAGGTCCATCGACGTCGACCGCTATGCACGCAACGGTACGAGGTTCGAGGACGAATTCTTCGGATTTCGGAGGAGTCTTTGTTCGGACTCGATCCTCACGCTCCACGATCCGACTTCTCGCAGTGTACTCCGATATCTCTCGAGTCTCCTTCGATTCCGGCCGGCTTTTCACGGCGTTTTTCTCTAGGGAGTACTCGATCGAATCCCGAGGAGGCATTGAAATAACCTCCGTCACCGGGGCTCTGCAAGGTCTGACCGCGGGTGCACGAGGATTTGAGGAAGACACTCGAACGTTCCTTGCCGAATGTTCCTCACGCTTGGCGGCTGGAGTTTTAACGAGATCGTTGGTCATAGACGAAGGCATTGAAATAACCTCTGCTGCCAATTTATCGCGAGGCTCAGCCGTGGGCGCGCAAGGGTTCGAGAAGGGAACCCGAATGTTTCCTATCGTAATGTATTCATTCGCAAAGGAGATCTCGGCTCCTGTTCTGAAGAAGGGAGAACCGAGGATTCCGTCGATGTTAATTGGGAAGTTTTCTTCCAAGACATGAAATTCGATAGGGTTTTGACCCTGTAAGTGTATTTTAATTTGACCGAGAGTTGGAATGGATCCCTCGGTTATTCCTTGGACTTCTATAGTGTTCGTATGATCTATAGGTAGATTTGGTTCTAGACTTGACGCACGAATTAAATTGATCTCCGAACCCGTGTCTAACAAAAATTCACACTTCTTTTGTAATTGAGGGGCGGAGATTTTT
This sequence comes from Lasioglossum baleicum, assembly GCF_051020765.1. NCBI lineage: Eukaryota > Metazoa > Arthropoda > Insecta > Hymenoptera > Halictidae > Lasioglossum > Lasioglossum baleicum. The sequence goes on from NW_027469092.1 coordinate 1,409,977, forward strand.
ACGCGCGGAATTGGTGAGTCTGCAGCAAGATTTACTGCTGAGACGAATCGTCGGACTGGTCGTTCGTCCGGATAGCCGTTTGGGTGCGGGCTGTAGTTTGGGTTGAAGATGCGGCCTCCCGCCTTGGGTTGGCTTCGGTCGGGAGGCCGGACTCGTTTCCCGACCTCCTATTATTATTAAAAGCGCGCTTACGGCACTCGTGAATATCGTGCCCGGGGACTTTGCAGTAGTTGCAAAATTTGTTAGGGCTTGAGGGGCGATCTGTGCGACCATCGCGGTACGTGTTTTGGTCGCGAGGATTATTTTCCCATCGCCGCTGCGGCGTCGGGGAGCGATAAGAGTCCCGGTTTAAGTTTCTCGAGGACTGCTGAGACGAGTCCGGTCTGTTATCGCGGCGTTCTTGAGTTCGCTCTGGAATGTCACGAGCGGACTCGTACGTGGAACGCTGGCGATACGGCCGGTTATCAGAGAAGCTGACTCGTTTTTCTTCGCGGATCAGTTCTCGTCGACGAGTCTGGTCTGACTCATACTGCCTAGAAGCAGAGATGGCTGCTTCGAAAACAGTGGCAGGATTTCGCGAAGGGCAATGAAGCACTTCGGCACGCAGCTGGGGAAGGAGACCTCGTAGAAAACAATCTACTACGAAGCGATCTAATTCTTCGTAATCAAGGCCAATATCTGTGGCATCTTGAATCGCGGTTCGAAGGTCTTTAACGCGATTAATGAAGTCTAGGATGTGCTCGTTTGGAGCTTGGAGTACACTCGCGAGATCGCCACGGTACTGGTCCACGAATTTGTATGGGCCCAGTACTGTACGTAACTTTTCGCATAGTGCAGAAATTGTGACTATGTGCTCGCCTTCTATAGCGGCATAAGCACGATCGTGGAGTTTATTGCAGAGCAATTTCGTGAGGGCACGCTCTGCATTGGCCGGTACGGTGTCACGCGCGCGTTTGCATGCGCGTATGAATTGTAGGACGGAAGACGAAGTTCCGTCGAATCTAGGGACAAGCTCGGCAGCTTGTTTTAGAGCGAAATTACCAGTAGGTTCATACTGTGGGATTTCGCGTGGCTCTGGCGGTGAAGGTTCCCGCATATTAGAGACGTTACTAGGGCCTGGTGTAGGCGTTTGTTGACGTAGGGTTTGACTCGTGATTTGGATGTTGCGAAGCTCTTTTCGTATTTCGTCGAGCATATTCTTTTGGTTTTGTGCGTCTTCTTCGTATTTGAGACGCAATTTGGCAATAAAATCAGTTTCTTCTTTGAGATAGTGCTCTCTACGGGCGAGGTCTTGTGCGTATAGGAGTAGCTCTTCCTCGGTCATTGGGGGAAGGTCTGCGTTAGGATCTGCTTGGAGATCCCTTTGAGATCGCGTGATTGGGCGAGACATTTTGAAAGATATAAATGAGATTTAAAATGTGAATTTCGTACTGACACGCGTCGGGCTTATTAATGCAAATATCGGCGACCACTTCGATGTCCTACCGACTGCGCCAAATTTGTCACGTCCGTCACTGTGTTTTTGTTACAGGTACCAGGAGAGAGAAAAGAGAACAGTGACAGACGGACGGTTGAGATATTATGATTAAAATGAGGAGTGGTCTTTCGTGCCGAGACAGCCGCGGGCTGTCATATGCACTAGGACAACCGATATTGCTATGGATGCAGTCAAGAAGAGAACGTCCGACGCGGTTACAAGAAGTGTCCCGACAAGAATCACGCGCGAGATGATGCAACGGAAACGGTGAGTTTACAGGATTCAGCAATTATACAAAACGTTATACGACTCACCGCAATGCTGTATTAACGCCTAATAATATTGTTGCAGCAGGAATTGGCGGTACTGACAGTAGGTGTCGTACATCGGGTCTTCTATACAGATGTCCTCGAGGTGGGGAAGATCTGGCAGAGTTGCTGCTGCTCGGTTCGGGACGACGTTAGTGGCCTTGGATGCTGGCCGCAAGATGACACGTTGATGAGCTGGCAGAGGAACGTCACGGATGATTCGGCAACGGACCCTGGGAACGATGATCGTGTCTCGGCTGTCGTCGTCGTCGGCTATGTCGATCACCTCTGGACAATCGACCGGATGTAGAACTGGCGTCGGAGCTCGCGAGAGGTCCGCGTGGTTGACCTCTTTAGGAGGGTTGCAAGGGCAACCGTATACAGAAACGTAATCGGACGCGTCACACGGAATGTGCTCGGTAGTTCCCAGAAGTTCTGTCCACTCGGTAGTGGCAATGATTTGATCGAGCACCGCTTTATTTCTCAACGCGCGTCTCAATTTAGCAAGTTGATACTTGCGTCCCGCTCGACGTGGGCGTCGCATGGGTAAGGAATAGTAATGATGGAATATTAATAATATATAATGAAATGAACTTCCACTTGTTATTAACCTTTTTGGTAGTTAACTCGCTTCACGTCTATAGTGGCGGCTCAGCGTTTCCACTGCGCACTTTAGACCAATTCTAGACGTGGCACGAGAACTTCTTTATGACTCGCTTCAAATTCCTTATTGGCGGCTCAGCGTTTCCACTGCGCACTTTAGACCAAGTCCGGATATGTCGCGAGTTTAATATATTCGATGCAAGAACTGAATTGGAAGATGGTGTTGAACTAACACAAGAATAACAAGATCGAAGCACTGGTATAACAACGATATATTAAATAAGAACTGGTAAGTACACTGGTATACAATATGTAAGTAGTATTCTAATTGGAGTAGTAATTGGATTAATGAATAATGGATATAGTAATATGTTGTAGGATTAATGTATGAGAATTAGGACTTGAGTTGAGTTGAGTTAGAGTTGGAATTGGAATTGGAATTAGGAGTGAAGGATCGACACACTTCACTATCGCGGAGCTAGACTGAACACGTCTGCTCTTGAAGCCGGACTGACTCTGAGGCCAGGTAGGCACGTCTGTGCGAGTCGCTGGCTGAAAGCGGACTGATGCAAGCGCCTGCTCTGTCTTGCCTCCTTCGTTCGGAGTGGGGATAGCTGACGCTGCAGTCTCTTTGTTCTTCAGTCGTCGGAGTGGGAGAACCGCTGACGCAGCAGCGTCTTTGCTCCCGGGGACTGCACGTGCATTTCTGCTGACGCTGCAGTCTCGTGGCTGTCCTATTGCCCTCTACGAGCGTGGGACTGCTGATGCAGCAGTCTTTGGACTTCTCGACGTTTCTAGAAGCTTCTAGATGCTTCCAGAGTGATGCAATACTTTATTGCATTATGTGTCGTGGTGATGGGTTGAAACTGAGGTAAGGTGTTGATCAAGGTGAAGTTATGGTGATGGGTAGAGACGGAGATAAGGATTAGAACAATAGAATATATGAGATCTTAATATTATGTTCTTATGTCTAGGGGACGGTGTATGGATCTTATGCAGATCAGACCTTGTATACATGGTGTGTGTACAAGGCCAACGTCGTACATCGGACGACGTAACATTTTAACACCTCGTCGGAAAGAGTTTCATTTCGATTGCCCCCATTGGAGATGGAAGAAATCGAGTCGTACTCTTCCGACCTTTCTAATTCCGGGTACTATCCCGACGCATTCGGTAACCATCCCGACCTTTCTAATTCCGGGAACCATCCCGACGCATTCGGTAACCATCCCGACCTTTCTACTTCCGGGTATCGTCCCGACGTATTCGGTAACCATCCCGACCTTTCCAATTCCGGGAACCATCCCGACGCATTCGGTAACCATCCCGACATTACTAACTCCGGTAACCAGCCCGATTCTCATACTAACTCCGGTAACCAGCCCGATTCTCATACTAACTCCGGTAACCAGCCCGATCATTATACTAACTCCGGTAACCAGCCCGATAAAACCAAGGTCAGAATGACCTATTCCATCGCAAATTCCCACGAAGCTCGCGTGAAAGAGCTATTAGAAACTATCCCCATGGATCATCTCAGCGGTGACGAAATGGACCATGTTAAATCTTTGTTAGAAAAGCACAATGATCTTTTCCATCTCCAAGGGGATCGTTTGGGAAAAACAAATGCGGTGACTCACAGAATCATCACGACGGATGATATTCCAATCCATGTTAAACAGTATCGCTACCCACCAATCCACAAGGACGAAATCAACAAACAAATGTCCGAACTCTTACGGAATGACATAGTCGTTCCATCTAACTCACCTTATAATTCCCCCTTGTGGATTGTTCCTAAGAAAGCGGACGCCGAGGGTAACAAAAAATGGCGCATGGTAATCGATTACCGCGCATTAAACGAGAAATCGGTGGCCGACGCGTACCCGCTACCTAGCATTAACGAAATCCTAGACCAGTTAGGCAGCGCCGCATACTTCAGTGTATTTGACTTAGCCAGCGGATGCCATCAGATAGGAATGGAGAAAGAGGACGCCGCAAAGACCGCCTTCTCCACGCCTTTCGGCCACTACGAATTCAACAGAATGCCATTCGGTCTCCGTAATGCCCCGGCTACCTTCCAAAGATTAATGGACACAGTCCTCTGCGGCCTACAAGGCAACGAACTCTTCGTGTACCTCGATGATATCGTGATCTACGCGCGTTCATTAGAAGAACATTATGCCAAATTCAATAAACTAGCCCGCCGACTGCGCGGAGCCAACCTCAAATTACAGCCCTCGAAATGCGGCTTCCTTCATAAGGAAGTGGCATACCTGGGACATCAGATTAGTCAAGACGGCGTCAGACCATGTCCAAAGAAAATTAATGCCGTACAAAATTTCCCACGACCTAAGAACGCGAAAAACGTGCGCGAATTTCTAGGCCTTGCAGGGTACTACCGCAAATTTATTAATGACTTCGCTAAAATCTCCAAACCCCTAACCCAACTCCTCGCCAAAGAGCACAATTTCGAATGGGGTCCAAAACAAGAAAAGGCCTTCGAAGACCTACGACAAGCTCTGTGTGACGAACCGGTCCTTCAATACCCGGATTTCGATAAGCCGTTTAACGTCACCTGCGATGCATCTGGATATGCCATCGGCGCCGTACTAAGCCAAGGCGAAGTAGGCAAGGATCGTCCCGTTGCCTATGCCTCAAGGATCCTGCAGGGCGCTGAAGTGAACTATTCTACAATAGAGAAGGAGTGCTTAGCAATAATATTCGCAGTACAGTATTTTAGACCATATATTTACGGCCGAAAATTTACACTAATCACAGACCATAAACCGCTGGTCTGGATGACGTCAGTAAAAGACCCTACGTCGCGCCTCCTCAGATGGCGCCTAAAACTGGCCGAGTTTGAATATAAAGTCGTCTACAAACCTGGAAAAGCGAATTCTAACGCTGATGCCCTCTCCCGAAACCCAGTTACGTTGCCCCTCTCATGGAGCACCCCTGGAGGCACATCGCCGCCAAGAGCACCGTTATCAAATCCAGGAACCCCTCTCTTCGATAACCGCCGAAGGAGATGGGCCGACTCGCATCTTATGCCACCGCCTCAGTCAATTCCCCCGAGGAAGAGGAAATCATCGTCAAACTCAACATCTGAACCACCATCGAAAACGCCACCACGCCCTAGGGCGAGTTCAGATGACGACAGCCTTTTGGTATCACCACCCCTAGTACCCGCCTCCAGTCAAGAGGAGTCACCCATAACAGGACTAGAGGACATTTTAACCGCCGTCCCCAGCCTAATTCCCCAACCAACGGGACCAAACTGGCTCGATGAAGAAGAAGAAACCTTACCCTCCGAGGACGAGGAAGAAGATGAGGAGCCAAGACGACAAGGGAGAATAACGTACCTCCGCGACCGACTAATTATGAGGAAAGATAATTTAGTATGTTTCACAACCCTGGATGGTCAACCTATAGACCCAGGAGCCGTAGACCTCCATAGACAAAGGAAACTGTCCGACGGTCGAGATCTGACCTTATTCAAAGCAAAGATAAGTAATTTCGGTAGCAACAAGCTGATACAGATACCCATCAAACCATCCCTGACTCACGAGGTTTCAACTGACGACCTAAAAGAATGTTTCCGGACATTACTTGATGTAGCCAACGAACTCAGACTGCGAACATTTTCAATCTCTAAAACCTATATAGACGACAATTCCATGGAGTACGTCTCGAACCTCCTCATCGCAACATTCGAAGACACCCCCGTACACATATTCTTCTGCGCAAACGAAATCCAGATACCGGCCGAAGATAGATGGAATGATATTATCGCAGAAAATCACGTCTCTGCGTACGCAGGGCACAAAGGAATTACAAAAACCCTGAAGAGAATCCGCGAAAGATATTGGTGGAGCGGTATGAAGATCCAGATAACGAACTACGTTAATAACTGCCTCAGTTGCCAACGTAATAAACTGACCAGGGTAAAAACGCGCCTGCCGATGAGAATAACGGATACACCCGGTAGAGCGTTCGATAAGGTGTCCATGGACATTGTAGGGCCCCTTCCAACAACCAACGACGGAAACACATACATCTTAACCATACAGGATTTATTAACGAAACACTCAACTGCAATCCCTCTTAAATCCGCCGATGCCATCAGCACTGCGGACGCATTTATAAACAATTTTATCTGCCGTTTCGGAACACCTAAAGCCATCCTAACGGATCAAGGAGCGAATTTCACAAGTTCCCTGATGAAGGCCATCGCAAAACGATTCAGAATAACTCGGCTGCAAACAACAGCCTTCCACCCTCAAAGCAACGGGTCAATCGAAAGATCCCACCACGTCTTAGCAGAATACCTGAAGCAATACGTCCACAAAAACAACTGGGACAAATGGGTCGATTTAGCAATGTTTAGTTACAATACAAGTGTCCACGAGGGCACAGATTTCACGCCGCACGAGTTAGTATTCGGCTCTTTGGCGCGAGTCCCATCCGCCGATTCCTACTCCTACGAATGCGAAAACGACTCCTATACCCACTACCTCTCCCAATTGCAAAGAAAGATAACCGAAACCCAGATTCGCGCGCGCGGAAACTTAGTCTCCGCGAAAAGAAAATCCAAATCATACTACGATAGAAGAATTAACCCGGTAGAATTCAAGGTGGGAGAACAAGTATTCCTACTCAAAGAACCCTGCAAGGGCAAATTCGATGCGCAATATACGGGTCCTCACGAAATTTGCGACATCCTAGACTCAAACAATGTAAAAATTAAAGTAGGGAACCATTTTAAGATTGTACATGCAAACAAACTCAAGCGTGCGCCGAATAATCCAACGCAAACCCCGCGTCAGCGAAACGTGACACTCATCTGGACGCAGATAAGAAAAGACAAAAGTGAAAGTGTTAGTGAACAAAGTGATTCCCCACCCACCCTAAACCCCGAGAAAAGACAGTCGAAAATGAGCATTGCGAATACGACTTGTCGGACATTACAAAACCAGCCCCAGCCCCACGTGCCGACACCGACAACATTTCAGTGCGACCAGTGTTTCGTACAAATACTCGCCGAGAACTGTGCTCCCTGCACGGAGTACCTCCGGACGATGCGTCGCATGAATGAGTGTGTGATCGAGTGTTGAGCGAGAAATTTCTTCCTTGTAAGAAATTTCTTTTCCGCGTTGGGAGGTGTTACGTCGTCCGATGTACGACGTTGGCCTTGTACACACACTATGTATACAAGGTCTGATCTGCATAAGATCCATACACCGTCCCCTAGACATAAGAGCATAGTATTAAGATTTCATTATTCTATTGTTCTAATCCTTATCTCCGTCTCTACCCATCACCATAACTTCTCCTTGATCAACACCTTACCTCAGTTTCAACCCATCACCACGACACATAATGCAATAAAGTATTGCATCACTCTGGAAGCATCTAGAAGCTTCTAGAAACGTCGAGAAGTCCAAAGACTGCTGCATCAGCAGTCCCACGCTCGTAGAGGGCAATAGGACAGCCACGAGACTGCAGCGTCAGCAGAAATGCACGTGCAGTCCCCGGGAGCGAAGACGCTGCTGCGTCAGCGGTTCTCCCACTCCGACGACTGAAGAACAAAGAGACTGCAGCGTCAGCTATCCCCACTCCGAACGAAGGAGGCAAGGCAGAGCGGACGCTTGCGTCAGTCCGCCTCCAGACAGCGACTCGAACGGTCCGCTCCAAGCGAGCGACTCGCACGGACATGCCAGTCCGGCTTCAAGAGCAGACGTGTTCAGTCTAGCTCCGCGAAAGTGAAGTGTGTCGATCCTTCACTCCTAATTCCAATTCCAATTCCAACTCTAACTCAACTCAACTCAAGTCCTAATTCTCATACATTATTCCTATAACATATTACTATATCCATTATTCATTAATCCAATTACTACTCCTATTATAATATTACTTACATATTGTATACCAGTGTACTTACCAGTTCTTATTTAATATATCGTTGTTATACCAGTGCTTCGATCTTGTTATTCTTGTGTTAGTTCAACACCATCTTCCAATTCAGTTCTTGCATCGAATATATTAAACTCGTGACATATCCGGACTTGGTCTAAAGTGCGCAGTGGAAACGCTGAGCCGCCAATAAGGAATTTGAAGCGAGTCATAGAGAAGTTCTCGTGCCACGTCTAGAATTGGTCTAAAGTGCGCAGTGGAAACGCTGAGCCGCCACTATAGACGTGAAGCGAGTTAACTACCTAAAAGGTTAATAACAAGTGGAAGTTCATTTTCATTATATTATTATTAATATTCCATCATTACTATTCCTTACCCATGCGACGCCCACGTCGAGCGGGACGCAAGTATCAACTTGCTAAATTGAGACGCGCGTTAAGAAATAAAGCGGTGCTCGAACAAATCATCGCCACTACCGAGTGGACAGAACTTCTGGGAACCACCGAGCACATTCCGTGTGACGCGTCCGATTACGTTTCTGTATACGGTTGCCCTTGCAACCCTCCTAAAGAGGTCAACCACGCGGACCTCTCGCGAGCTCCGACGCCAGTTCTACATCCGGTCGATTGTCCAGAGGTGATCGACATAGCCGACGACGACGACAGCCGAGACACGATCATCGTTCCCAGGGTCCGTTGCCGAATCATCCGTGACGTTCCTCTGCCAGCTCATCAACGTGTCGTCTTGCGGCCAGCATCCAAGGCCACTAACGTCGTCCCGAACCGAGCAGCAGCAACTCTGCCAGATCTTCCCCACCTCGAGGACATCTGTATAGAAGATCCGATGTACGACACCTACTGTCAGTACCGCCAGTTCCTGCTGCAACAATATTATTAGGCGTTAATACAACATTGCGGTGAGTCGTATAATATCTTGTATAATTGTTGAATCCTGTAAACTCACCGTTCTCGTTGCATCCTCTCGCGCGCGATTCTTGTCGGGACACTTCTTGTAACCGCGTCGGACGTTCTCTTCTTGACTGCATCATAGCAATATCGGTTGTCCTAGTGCATATGACAGCCCGCGGCTGTCTCGGCACGAAAGACCACTCCTCATTTTAATCTTCATATCTCAACCGTCCGTCTGTCACTGTTCTCTTTTCTCTCTCCTGGTACCTGTAACAAAAACACAGTGACGGACGTGACACGTATACAGAAACGTAATCGGACGCGTCACACGGAATGTGCTCGGTGGTTCCCAGAAGTTCTGTCCACTCGGTAGTGGCAATGATTTGATCGAGTACCGCTTTATTTCTTAACGCGCGTCTCAATTTAGCAAGTTGATACTTGCGTCCCGCTCGACGTGGGCGTCGCATGGGTAAGGAATAGTAATGATGGAATATTAATAAGATAATGATAATGAACTTCCATTTGTTGTTAACCTTTTTGGTAGTTAACTCGCTTCACGTCTATAGTGGCGGCTCAGCGTTTCCACTGCGCTCTTTAGACCAATTCTAGACGTGGCACGAGAACTTCTCTATGACTCGCTTCAAATTCCTTATTGGCGGCTCAGCGTTTCCACTGCGCACTTTAGACCAAGTCCGGATATGTCACGAGTTAAATATATTTGATGCAAGAACTGAATTGGAAGATGGTGTTGAACTAACACAAGAATAACAAGATCGAAGCACTGGTATAACAACGATATATTAAATAAGAACTGGTAAGTACACTGGTATACAATATGTAAGTAGTATTATAATAGGAGTAGTAATTGGATTAATGAATAATGGATATAGTAATATGTTATAGGAATAATGTATGAGAATTAGGACTTGAGTTGAGTTGAGTTAGAGTTGGAATTGGAATTGGAATTAGGAGTGAAGGATCGACACACTTCACTTTCGCGGAGCTAGACTGAACACGTCTGCTCTTGAAGCCGGACTGGCATGTCCGTGCGAGTCGCTCGCTTGGAGCGGACCGTTCGAGTCGCTGTCTGGAGGCGGACTGCTCGAGTCGCGAGATGGAGGCGGACTGATGCAAGCGTCTGCTCTGCCTTGCCTCCTTCGTTCGGAGTGGGGATGGCTGACGCTGCAGTCTCTTTGTTCTTCAGTCGTCGGAGTGGGCGAACCGCTGACGCAGCAGCGTCTTCGCTCCCGGGGACTGCACGTGCATTTCTGCTGACGCTGCAGTCTCGTGGCTGTCCTATTGCCCTCTACGAGCGTGGGACTGCTGATGCAGCAGTCCTTGGACTTCTCGACGTTTCTAGAAGCTTCTAGATGCTTCCAGAGTGATGCAATACTTTATTGCATTATGTGTCGTGGTGATGGGTAAAGACGGAGATAAGGATTAGAACAATAGAATAATGAGATCTTAATACTATGCTCTTATGTCTAGGGGACGGTGTGTGGATCTTATGCAGATCAGACCTTGTATACATAGTGTGTGTACAAGGCCAACGTCGTACATCGGACGACGTAACACCTCCCAACGCGGAAAAGAAATTTCTTACAAGGAAGAAATTTCTCGCTCAACACTCGATCACACACTCATTCATGCGACGCATCGTCCGGAGGTACTCCGCGCAGGGAGCACAGTTCTCGGCGAGTATTTATACGAAACACTGGTCGCACTGAAATGTTGTCGGTGTCAGCACGTGGGGCTGGGGCTGGTTTTGTAATGTCCGACAAGTCGTATTCGCAATGTTCATTTTTCGACTGTCTCTTCTCGGGGTTTAGGGCGGGTGGGGAATCACTTTGTTCACTAACACTTTCACTTGCACTTTTGTCTTTTCTTATCTGCGTCCAGATGAGTGTCACGTTTCGCTGACGCGGGTTTTGCGTTGGATTATTCGGCGCACGCTTGAGTTTGTTTGCATGTACAATCTTAAAATGGTTCCCTACTTTAATTTTTACATTGTTTGAGTCTAGGATGTCGCAAATTTCGTGAGGACCCGTATATTGCGCATCGAATTTGCCCTTGCAGGGTTCTTTGAGTAGGAATACTGGTTCTCCCACCTTGAATTCTACCGGGTTAATTCTTCTATCGTAGTATGATTTGGATTTTCTTTTCGCGGAGACTAAGTTTCCGCGCGCGCGAATCTGGGTTTCGGTTATCTTCCTTTGCAATTGGGAGAGGTAGTGGGTATAGGAGTCGTTTTCGCATTCGTAGGAGTAGGAATCGGCGGATGGGACTCGCGCCAAAGAGCCGAATACTAACTCGTGCGGCGTGAAATCTGTGCCCTCGTGGACACTCGTATTGTAACTAAACATTGCCAAATCGGCAATATTGCTTCAGGTACTCTGCTAAGACGTGGTGGGATCTCTCGATTGACCCGTTGCTTTGAGGGTGGAAGGCTGTTGTTTGCAGCCGAGTTATTCTGAATCGTTTTGCGATGGCCTTCATCAGGGAGCTTGTGAAATTTGCTCCTTGATCCGTTAGGATGGCTTTAGGTGTTCCGAAACGACAGATAAAATTGTTTATAAATGCATCCGCAGTGCTGATAGCATCGGCGGATTTGAGAGGGATTGCGGTTGAGTGTTTCGTTAATAGATCCTGTATGGTTAAAATGTATGTGTTTCCGTCGTTGGTTGTTGGAAGGGGCCCTACAATGTCCATGGACACCTTATCGAACGCTCTACCGGGTGTATCCGTTATTCTCATCGGCAGGCGCGTTTTTACCCTGGTCAGTTTATTACGTTGGCAACTGAGGCAGTTATTAACGTAGTTCGTTATCTGGATCTTCATACCGCTCCACCAATATCTTTCGCGGATTCTCTTCAGGGTTTTTGTAATTCCTTTGTGCCCTGCGTACGCAGAGACGTGATTTTCTGCGATAATATCATTCCATCTATCTTCGGCCGGTATCTGGATTTCGTTTGCGCAGAAGAATATGTGTACGGGGGTGTCTTCGAATGTCGCGATGAGGAGGTTCGAGACGTACTCCATGGAATTGTCGTCTATATAGGTTTTAGAGATTGAAAATGTTCGCAGTCTGAGTTCGTTGGCTACATCAAGTAATGTCCGGAAACATTCTTTTAGGTCGTCAGTTGAAACCTCGTGAGTCAGGGATGGTTTGATGGGTATCTGTATCAGCTTGTTGCTACCGAAATTACTTATCTTTGCTTTGAATAAGGTCAGATCTCGACCGTCGGACAGTTTCCTTTGTCTATGGAGGTCTACGGCTCCTGGGTCTATAGGTTGACCATCCAGGGTTGTGAAACATACTAAATTATCTTTCCTCATAATTAGTCGGTCGCGGAGGTACGTTATTCTCCCTTGTCGTCTTGGCTCCTCATCTTCTTCCTCGTCCTCGGAGGGTAAGGTTTCTTCTTCTTCATCGAGCCAGTTTGGTCCCGTTGGTTGGGGAATTAGGCTGGGGACGGCGGTTAAAATGTCCTCTAGTCCTGTTATGGGTGACTCCTCTTGACTGGAGGCGGGTACTAGGGGTGGTGATACCAAAAGGCTGTCGTCATCTGAACTCGCCCTAGGGCGTGGTGGCGTTTTCGATGGTGGTTCAGATGTTGAGTTTGACGATGATTTCCTCTTCCTCGGGGGAATTGACTGAGGCGGTGGCATAAGATGCGAGTCGGCCCATCTCCTTCGGCGGTTATCGAAGAGAGGGGTTCCTGGATTTGATAACGGTGCTCTTGGCGGCGATGTGCCTCCAGGGGTGCTCCATGAGAGGGGCAACGTAACTGGGTTTCGGGAGAGGGCATCAGCGTTAGAATTCGCTTTTCCAGGTTTGTAGACGACTTTATATTCAAACTCGGCCAGTTTTAGGCGCCATCTGAGGAGGCGCGACGTAGGGTCTTTTACTGACGTCATCCAGACCAGCGGTTTATGGTCTGTGATTAGTGTAAATTTTCGGCCGTAAATATATGGTCTAAAATACTGTACTGCGAATATTATTGCTAAGCACTCCTTCTCTATTGTAGAATAGTTCACTTCAGCGCCCTGCAGGATCCTTGAGGCATAGGCAACGGGACGATCCTTGCCTACTTCGCCTTGGCTTAGTACGGCGCCGATGGCATAACCAGATGCATCGCAGGTGACGTTGAACGGCTTATCGAAATCCGGGTATTGAAGGACCGGTTCGTCACACAGAGCTTGTCGTAGGTCTTCGAAGGCCTTTTCTTGTTTTGGACCCCATTCGAAATTGTGCTCTTTGGCGAGGAGTTGGGTTAGGGGTTTGGAGATTTTAGCGAAGTCATTAATAAATTTGCGGTAGTACCCTACAAGGCCTAGAAATTCGCGCACGTTTTTCGCGTTCTTAGGTCGTGGGAAATTTTGTACGGCATTAATTTTCTTTGGACATGGTCTGACGCCGTCTTGACTAATCTGATGTCCCAGGTATGCCACTTCCTTATGAAGGAAGCCGCATTTCGAGGGCTGTAATTTGAGGTTGGCTCCGCGCAGTCGGCGGGCTAGTTTATTGAATTTGGCATAATGTTCTTCTAATGAACGCGCGCAGATCACGATATCGTCGAGGTACACGAAGAGTTCGTTGCCTTGTAGGCCGCAGAGGACTGTGTCCATTAATCTTTGGAAGGTAGCCGGAGCATTACGGAGACCGAATGGCATTCTGTTGAATTCGTAGTGGCCGAAAGGCGTGGAGAAGGCGGTCTTCGCGGCATCCTCCTTCTCCATTCCTATCTGATGGAATCCGCTGGCTAAGTCAAACACACTGAAGTATGCGGCGCTGCCTAACTGATCTAGGATTTCGTTAATGCTAGGTAGCGGGTACGCGTCGGCCACCGATTTCTCGTTTAATGCGCGGTAATCGATTACCATGCGCCATTTTTTGTTACCCTCGGCGTCCGCTTTCTTAGGAACAATCCACAAGGGGGAATTATAAGGTGAGTTAGATGGAACGACTATGTCATTCCGTAAGAGTTCGGACATTTGTTTGTTGATTTCGTCCTTGTGGATTGGTGGGTAGCGATACTGTTTAACATGGATTGGAATATCATCCGTCGTGATGATTCTGTGAGTCACCGCATTTGTTTTTCCCAAACGATCCCCTTGGAGATGGAAAAGATCATTGTGCTTTTCTAACAAAGATTTAACATGGTCCATTTCGTCGCCGCTGAGATGATCCATGGGGATAGTTTCTAATAGCTCTTTCACGCGAGCTTCGTGGGAATTTGCGATGGAATAGGTCATTCTGACCTTGGTTTTATCGGGCTGGTTACCGGAGTTAGTATAATGATCGGGCTGGTTACCGGAGTTAGAATAAGGATCGGGCTGGTTACCGGAGTTAGAATAAGAATCGGGCTGGTTACCGGAGTTAGTAAGGTCGGGATGGTTACCGAAGTTAGAATAAGAATCGGGCTGGTTACCGGAGTTAGTAAGGTCGGGATGGTTACCGAATACGTCGGGACGATACCCGGAAGTAGAAAGGTCGGGATGGTTACCGAATGCGTCGGGATGATACCCGGAATTAGAAAGGTCGGGATGGTTACCGAATGCGTCGGGATGATACCCGGAATTAGAAAGGTCGGAATGGTTACCGAATACGTCGGGATGATACCCGGAAGTAGTATAAGAATCGGAAGAGTACGACTCGATTTCTTCCATCTCCAATGGGGGCAATCGAAATGAAACTCTTTCCGACGAGGTGTTAAAACACCGGAGGCTCGCTTTGCCTTTACGATTGGTGACAACGCAGTCACCCAGGAATACATCCGGCGCTACATTAACACGGCGGATATATCCCTGTTTAGGTCCTTCGACGTCGACCGCTATGCACGCAACGGTACGAGGTTCGAGGACGAATTCTTCGGATTTCGGAGGAGTCTTTGTTCGGACTCGATCCTCACGCTCCACGATCCGACTTTTCGCAGTGTACTCCGATATCTCTCGAGTCTCCTTCGATTCCGGCCGGCTTTTCACGGCGTTTTTCTCTAGGGAGTACTCGATCGAATCCCGAGGAGGCATTGAAATAACCTCCGTCACCGGGGCTCTGCAAGGTCTGACCGCGGGTGCACGAGGATTTGAGGAAGACACTCGAACGTTCCTTACCGAATGTTCCTCACGCTTGGCGGCTGGAGTTTTAACGAGATCGTTGGTCATAGACGAAGGCATTGAAATAACCTCTGCTGCCAATTCATCGCGAGGCTCAGCCGTGGGCGCGCAAGGGTTCGAGAAGGGAACCCGAATGTTTCCTATTGTTATGGATTGATTCGCAAAGGAGATCTCGGCTCCCGTTCTGAAGAAGGGAGAACCGAGGATTCCGTCGATGTTAATTGGGAAGTTTTCTTCCAAGACACGAAATTCGATAGGGTTTTTACCCTGTAAGTGTATTTTAATTTGACCGAGAGTTGGAATGGATCCCTCGGTTATTCCTTGGACTTCTATAACGTTCGTATAATCTATAGGTAGATTTGGTTCTAGACTTGACGCACGAATTAGATTGATCTCCGAACCCGTGTCTAACAAAAATTCACACTTCTTTTGTAATTGAGGGGCGGAGATTTTTACGCGCGGGATTGGTGAGTCTGCAGCAAGATTTACTGCTGAGACGAATCTTCGGACTGGTCGTTCGTCCGGATAGCCGTTTGGGTGCGGGCTGTAGTTTGGGTTGAAGATGCGGCCTCCCGCCTTGGGTTGGCTTCGGTCGGGAGGCCGGACTCGTTTCCCGACCTCCTATTATTGTTAAAAGCGCGCTTACGGCACTCGTGAATATCGTGCCCGGGGACTTTGCAGTAGTTGCAAAATTTGTTAGGGCTTGAGGGGCGATCTGTGCGACAATCGCGGTACGTGTTTTGGTCGCGAGGATTATTTTCCCATCGCCGTTGCGGCGTCGGGGAGCGATAAGAGTCCCGGTTTGAGTTTCTTGAGGACTGCTGAGACGAGTCCGGTCTGTTATCGCGGCGTTCTTGAGTTCGCTCTGGAATGTCACGAGCGGACTCGTACGTGGAACGCTGGCGATACGGCCGGTTATCAGAGAAGCTGACTCGTTTTTCTTCGCGGATCAGTTCTCGTCGACGAGTCTGGTCTGACTCATACTGCCTGTAAGCAGAGATGGCTGCTTCGAAAACAGTGGCAGGATTTCGCGAAGGGCAATGAAGCACTTCGGCACGCAGCTGGGGAAGGAGACCTCGTAGAAAACCATCTACTACGAAGCGATCTAGTTCTTCGTAATCAAGGCCAATATCTGTGGCATCTTGAATCGCGGTTCGAAGGTCTTTAACGCGATTGATGAAGTCTAAGATGTGCTCGTTTGGAGCTTGGAGTACACTCGCGAGATCGCCACGGTACTGGTCCACGAATTTGTATGGGCCCAGCACTGTACGTAACTTTTCGCATAGTGCAGAAATTGTGGATATGTGCTCGCCTTCTATAGCGGCATAAGCACGATCGTGGAGTTTATTGCAGAGCAATTTCGTGAGGGCACGCTCTGCAGTGGCCGGTACGGTGTCACGCGCGCGTTTGCATGCACGTATGAATTGTAGGACGGAAGACGAAGTTCCGTCGAATCTAGGGACAAGCTCGGCGGCTTGTTTTAGAGCGAAATTACCAGTAGGTTCATACTGTGGGATTTCGCGTGGCTCTGGCGGTGAAGGTTCCCGCATATTAGAGACGTTACTAGGGCCTGGTGTAGGCGTTTGTTGACGTAGGGTTTGACTCGTGATTTGGATGTTATGAAGCTCTTTTCGTATTTCGTCGAGCATATTCTTTTGGTTTTGTGCGTCTTCTTCATATTTGAGACGCAATTTGGCAATAAAATCAGTTTCCTCTTTGAGATATTGCTCTCTACGGGCGAGGTCTTGTGCATAAAGGAGTAACTCTTCCTCGGTCATTGGGGGAAGGTCTGCGTTAGGATCTGCTTGGAGATCCCTTTGAGATCGCGTGATTGGGCGAGACATTTTGAAAGATATGAATGGGATTTAGAAATGTGAATTTCGCACTGACACGCGTCGGGGCTTGTTAATGCAAATATCGGCGACCACTTCGATGTCCTACCGACTGCGCCAAATTTGTCACGTCCGTCACTGTGTTTTTGTTACAGGTGCCAGGAGAGAGAAAAGAGAACAGTGACAGACGGACGGTTGAGATATTATGATTAAAATGAGGAGTGGTCTTTCGTGCCGAGACAGCCGCGGGCTGTCATATGCACTAGGACAACCGATATTGCTATGGATGCAGTCAAGAAAAGAACGTCCGACGCGGTTACAAGGAGTGTCCCGACAAGAATCGCGCGCGAGAGGATGCAACGAGAACGGTGAGTTTACAGGATTCAACAATTATACAAGATATTATACGACTCACCGCAATGTTGTATTAACGCCTAATAATATTGTTGCAGCAGGAACTGGCGGTACTGACAGTAGGTGTCGTACATCGGATCTTCTATACAGATGTCCTCGAGGTGGGGAAGATCTGGCAGAGTTGCTGCTGCTCGGTTCGGGACGACGTTAGTGGCCTTGGATGCTGGCCGCAAGACGACACGTTGATGAGCTGGCAGAGGAACGTCACGGATGATTCGGCAACGGACCCTGGGAACGATGATCGTGTCTCGGCTGTCGTCGTCGTCGGCTATGTCGATCACCTCTGGACAATCGACCGGATGTAGAACTGGCGTCGGAGCTCGCGAGAGGTCCGCGTGGTTGACCTCTTTAGGAGGGTTGCAAGGGCAACCGTATACAGAAACGTAATCGGACGCGTCACACGGAATGTGCTCGGTGGTTCCCAGAAGTTCTGTCCACTCGGTAGTGGCGATGATTTGTTCGAGCACCGCTTTATTTCTTAACGCGCGTCTCAATTTAGCAAGTTGATACTTGCGTCCCGCTCGACGTGGGCGTCGCATGGGTAAGGAATAGTAATGATGGAATATTAATAATAATATAATGAAAATGAACTTCCACTTGTTATTAACCTTTTAGGTAGTTAACTCGCTTCACGTCTATAGTGGCGGCTCAGCGTTTCCACTGCGCACTTTAGACCAATTCTAGACGTGGCACGAGAACTTCTCTATGACTCGCTTCAAATTCCTTATTGGCGGCTCAGCGTTTCCACTGCGCACTTTAGACCAAGTCCGGATATGTCACGAGTTTAATATATTCGATGCAAGAACTGAATTGGAAGATGGTGTTGAACTAACACAAGAATAACAAGATCGAAGCACTGGTATAACAACGATATATTAAATAAGAACTGGTAAGTACACTGGTATACAATATGTAAGTAATATTATAATAGGAGTAGTAATTGGATTAATGAATAATGGATATAGTAATATGTTATAGGAATAATGTATGAGAATTAGGACTTGAGTTGAGTTGAGTTAGAGTTGGAATTGGAATTGGAATTAGGAGTGAAGGATCGACACACTTCACTTTCGCGGAGCTAGACTGAACACGTCTGCTCTTGAAGCCGGACTGGCATGTCCGTGCGAGTCGCTCGCTTGGAGCGGACCGTTCGAGTCGCTGTCTGGAGGCGGACTGCTCGAGTCGCGAGATGGAGGCGGACTGATGCAAGCGTCTGCTCTGCCTTGCCTCCTTCGTTCGGAGTGGGGATGGCTGACGCTGCAGTCTCTTTGTTCTTCAGTCGTCGGAGTGGGCGAACCGCTGACGCAGCAGCGTCTTCGCTCCCGGGGACTGCACGTGCATTTCTGCTGACGCTGCAGTCTCGTGGCTGTCCTATTGCCCTCTACGAGCGTGGGACTGCTGATGCAGCAGTCCTTGGACTTCTCGACGTTTCTAGAAGCTTCTAGATGCTTCCAGAGTGATGCAATACTTTATTGCATTATGTGTCGTGGTGATGGGTAAAGACGGAGATAAGGATTAGAACAATAGAATAATGAGATCTTAATACTATGCTCTTATGTCTAGGGGACGGTGTGTGGATCTTATGCAGATCAGACCTTGTATACATAGTGTGTGTACAAGGCCAACGTCGTACATCGGACGACGTAACACCCGACGTATTCGGTAACCATCCCGACCATTCTACTTCCGGGTATCATCCCGACGCATTCGGTAACCATCCCGACATTACTAACTCCGGTAACCAGCCCGATTCTTATACTAACTCCGGTAACCAGCCCGATTCTTATTCTAACTCCGGTAACCAGCCCGATTCTCATACTAACTCCGGTAACCAGCCCGATTCTTATTCTAACTCCGGTAACCAGCCCGATCATTATTCTAACTCCGGTAACCAGCCCGATCAATTCCAAGACCAACTCCATTCCTACGACAATCAAAGATCTTCAAGACCCATATGTAAGCAGGTCTGTTCTATATTGCACAATAAATCCAGTGACAGTTCTAAACCAGAGAAGGATATCAAAGTCTCCAAAGTAAAAGAACTTCATAACTTACTTCGAAATCATATCTTTGATGATCCACAGAAACTCGATTCCTTTCAACTTCCATCTGCACGTTGCCATGCGAAGCGAAACGAATACGATAAAATTAATCTCTGCGCTACAGCGAAATACGCGTCAGCAAGAAAGAAATGTAAATCCGAGTACCCTCGCGATAACGGATACCCCTATGAGAATAAGCGAGCGAAATTCGAAGCCCAGCGTCGGCAAAATCTCCTTCGACCACCGGAAGATATAGAACAGGTATTCCTACTCAAAGAACCCTGTGAGGGCAAATTCGATGCGCAATATACGGGTCCTCACGAAATTTGCGACATCCTAGACTCAAACAATATAAAAATCAAAGTAGGGAACCATTTTAAGATTGTACATGCAAACAAACTCAAGCGTGCGCCGAATAATCTAACGCAAACCCCGCGTCAGCGAAACGTGACACTCATCTGGACGCAGATCAGGAAAGACAAAAGTGAAAGTGTTAGTGAACAAAGTGATTCCCCACCGACCCTAAACCCCGAGAAAAGACAGTCGAAAAATGAACATTGCGAATACGACTTGTCGGACATTACAAAACCAGCCCCAGCCCCACGTGCCGACACCGACAACATTTCAGTGCGACCAGTGTTTCGTACAAATATAGGAAATACTCGCCGCGAACTGTGCTCCCTGCGCGGAGTACCTCCGGACGATGCGTCGCATGAATGAGTGTGTGATCGAGTGTTGAGCGAGAAATTTCTTCCTTGTAAGAAATTTCTTTTCCGCGTTGGGAGGTGTTACGTCGTCCGATGTACGACGTTGGCCTTGTACACACACTATGTATACAAGGTCTGATCTACATAAGATCCACACACCGTCCCCTAGACATAAGAGCATAGTATTAAGATCTCATTATTCTATTGTTCTAATCCTTATCTCCGTCTCTACCCATCACCATAACTTCTCCTTGATCAACACCTTACCTCAGTTTCAACCCATCACCACGACACATAATGCAATAAAGTATTGCATCACTCTGGAAGCATCTAGAAGCTTCTAGAAACGTCGAGAAGTCCAAAGACTGCTGCATCAGCAGTCCCACGCTCGTAGAGGGCAATAGGACAGCCACGAGACTGCAGCGTCAGCAGAAATGCACGTGCAGTCCCCGGGAGCGAAGACGCTGCTGCGTCAGCGGTTCTCCCACTCCGACGACTGAAGAACAAAGAGACTGCAGCGTCAGCTATCCCCACTCCGAACGAAGGAGGCAAGGCAGAGCGGACGCTTGCATCAGTCCGCCTTCAGCCAGCGACTCGAACAGTCCGCCTCCATCTCGCGACTCGAGCAGTCCGCCTTCAGCCAGCGACTCGCACAGACGTGCCTACCTGGCCTCAGAGTCAGTCCGGCTTCTTCCGACTTCAAGAGCAGACGTGTTCAGTCTAGCTCCGCGATAGTGAAGTGTGTCGATCCTTCACTCCTAATTCCAATTCCAATTCCAACTCTAACTCAACTCAACTCAAGTCCTAATTCTCATACGTTATTCCTATAACATATTACAATATCCATTATTCATTAATCCAATTACTACTCCTATTATAATACTACTTACATATTGTATACCAGTGTACTTACCAGTTCTTATTTAATATATCGTTGTTATACCAGTGCTTCGATCTTGTTATTCTTGTGTTAGTTCAACACCATCTTCCAATTCAGTTCTTGCATCGAATATATTAAACTCGTGACATATCCGGACTTGGTCTAAAGTGCGCAGTGGAAACGCTGAGCCGCCAATAAGGAATTTGAAGCGAGTCATAGAGAAGTTCTCGTGCCACGTCTAGAATTGGTCTAAAGAGCGCAGTGGAAACGCTGAGCCGCCACTATAGACGTGAAGCGAGTTAACTACCTAAAAGGTTAATAACAAATGGAAGTTCATTTTCATTATATTATTAATATTCCATCATTACTATTCCTTACCCATGCGACGCCCACGTCGAGCGGGACGCAAGTATCAACTTGCTAAATTGAGACGCGCGTTAAGAAATAAAGCGGTGCTCGTGTCACGTCCGTCACTGTGTTTTTGTTACAGGTACCAGGAGAGAGAAAAGAGAACAGTGACAGACGGACGGTTGAGATATTATGATTAAAATGAGGAGTGGTCTTTCGTGCCGAGACAGCCGCGGGCTGTCATATGCACTAGGACAACCGATATTGCTATGGATGCAGTCAAGAAGAGAACGTCCGACGCGGTTACAAGAAGTGTCCCGACAAGAATCACGCGCGAGATGATGCAACGAGAACGGTGAGTTTACAGGATTCGGCAATTATACAAGACATTATACGACTCACCGCAATGTTGTATTGACGCCTAATAATATTGTTGTAGCAGGAACTGGCGGTACTGACAGTAGGTGTAGTACATCGGATCTTCTATACAGATGTCCTCGAGGTGGGGAAGATCTGGCAGAGTTGCTGCTGCTCGGTACGGGACGACATTAGTGGCCTTGGATGCTGGCCGCAAGATGACACGTTGATGAGCTGGCAGAGGAACGTCACGGATGATTCGGCAACGGACCCTGGGAACGATGATCGTGTCTCGGCTGTCGTCGTCGTCGGCTATGTTGATCACCTCTGGACAATCGACCGGATGTAGGACTGGCGTCGGAGCTCGCGAGAGGTCCGCGTGGTTGACCTCTTTAGGAGGATTGCAAGGGCAACCGTATACAGAAACGTAATCGGACGCGTCACACGGAATGTGCTCGGTGGTTCCCAGAAGTTCTGTCCACTCGGTAGTGGCAATGATTTGATCGAGCACCGCTTTATTTCTTAACGCGCGTCTCAATTTAGCAAGTTGATACTTGCGTCCCGCTCGACGTGGGCGTCGCATGGGTAAGGAATAGTAATGATGGAATAATAATAATAATATAATGAAAATGAACTTCCACTTGTTATTAACCTTTTTGGTAGTTAACTCGCTTCACGTCTATAGTGGCGGCTCAGCGTTTCCACTGCGCACTTTAGACCAATTCTAGACGTGGCACGAGAACTTCTCTATGACTCGCTTCAAATTCCTTATTGGCGGCTCAGCGTTTCCACTGCGCACTTTAGACCAAGTCCGGATATGTCACGAGTTTAATATATTCGATGCAAGAACTGAATTGGAAGATGGTGTTGAACTAACACAAGAATAACAAGATCGAAGCACTGGTATAACAACGATATATTAAATAAGAACTGGTAAGTACACTGGTATACAATATGTAAGTAATATTATAATAGGAGTAGTAATTGGATTAATGAATAATGGATATAGTAATATGTTGTAGGATTAATGTATGAGAATTAGGACTTGAGTTGAGTTGAGTTAGAGTTGGAATTGGAATTGGAATTAGGAGTGAAGGATCGACACACTTCACTATCGCGGAGCTAGACTGAACACGTCTGCTCTTGAAGTCGGAAGAAGCCGGACTGGCGGCTGAGGCCAGGTTGGCACGACTGCTCGAGTCGCCGGTCGGAGGCGGACTGCTCGAGTCGCGAGATGGAGGCGGACTGCTCGAGTCGCGAGATGGAGGCGGACTGATGCAAGCGTCCGCTCTGCCTTGCCTCCTTCGTTCGGAGTGGGGATAGCTGACGCTGCAGTCTCTTTGTTCTTCAGTTGTCGGAGTGGGAGAACCGCTGACGCAGCAGCGTCTTCGCTCCCGGGGACTGCACGTGCATTTCTGCTGACGCTGCAGTCTCGTGGCTGTCCTATTGCCCTCTACGAGCGTGGGACTGCTGATGCAGCAGTCTTTGGACTTCTCGACGTTTCTAGAAGCTTCTAGATGCTTCCAGAGTGATGCAATACTTTATTGCATTTTGTGTCGTGGTGATGGGTTGAAACTGAGGTAAGGTGTTGATCAAGGTGAAGTTATGGTGATGGGTAGAGACGGAGATAAGGATTAGAACAATAGAATAATGAGATCTTAATACTATGCTCTTATGTCTAGGGGACGGTGTATGGATCTTATGCAGATCAGACCTTGTATACATAGTGTGTGTACAAGGCCAACGTCGTACATCGGACGACGTAACACCTCCCAACGCGGAAAAGAAATTTCTTACAAGGAAGAAATTTCTCGCTCAACACTCGATATCACACTCATTCATGCGACGCATCGTCCGGGGGTACTCCGCGCAGGGAGCACAGTTCTCGGCGAGTATTTCCTATACTTGTACGAAACACTGGTCGCACTGAAATGTTGTCGGTGTCGGCACGTGGGGCTGGGGCTGGTTTTGTAATGTCCGACAAGTCGTATTCGCAATGTTCATTTTTCGACTGTCTTTTCTCGGGGTTTAGGGTGGGTGGGGAATCACTTTGTTCACTAACACTTTTGTCTTTTCTGATCTGCGTCCAGATGAGTGTCACGTTTCGCTGACGCGGGGTTTGCGTTGGATTATTCGGCGCACGCTTCAGTTTGTTTGCATGTACAATCTTAAAATGGTTCCCTACTTTAATTTTTACATTGTTTGAGTCTAGGATGTCGCAAATTTCGTGGGGACCCGTATATTGAGCATCGAATTTGCCCTTGCAGGGTTCTTTGAGTAGGAATACCTGTTCTCCTACCTTGAATTCTACCGGGTTAATTCTTCTATCGTAGTATGATTTTGATTTTCTTTTCGCGGAGACTAAGTTTCCGCGCGCGCGAATCTGGGTTTCGGTTATCTTTCTTTGCAATTGGGAGAGGTAGTGGGTATAGGAGTCGTTTTCGCATTCGTAGGAGTAAGAATCGGCGGATGGGACTCGTGCCAAAGTGCCGAATACTAACTCGTGCGGCGTGAAATCTGTGCCCTCGTGGACACTCGTATTGTAACTAAACATTGCTAAATCGACCCATTTGTCCCAGTTGATCTTGTGGACGTATTGCTTCAGGTACTCTGCTAAGACGTGGTGGGATCTCTCGATTGACCCGTTGCTTTGAGGGTGGAAGGCTGTTGTTTGCAGCCGAGTTATTCTGAATCGTTTTGCGATGGCCTTCATCAGGGAACTTGTGAAATTCGCTCCTTGATCCGTTAGGATGGCTTTAGGTGTTCCGAAACGGCAGATAAAATTGTTTATAAATGCGTCCGCAGTGCTGATGGCATCGGCGGATTTAAGAGGGATTGCGGTTGAGTGTTTCGTTAATAGATCCTGTATGGTTAAGATGTATGTGTTTCCGTCGTTGGTTGTTGGAAGGGGCCCTACAATGTCCATGGACACCTTATCGAACGCTCTACCGGGTGTATCCGTTATTCTCATCGGCAGGCGCGTTTTTACCCTGGTCAGTTTATTACGTTGGCAACTGAGGCAGTTATTAACGTAGTTCGTTATCTGGATCTTCATACCGCTCCACCAATATCTTTCGCGGATTCTCTTCAGGGTTTTTGTAATTCCTTTGTGCCCTGCGTACGCAGAGACGTGATTTTCTGCGATAATGTCATTCCATCTATCTTCGGCCGGTATCTGGATTTCGTTTGCGCAGAAGAATATGTGTACGGGGGTGTCTTCGAATGTCGCGATGAGGAGGTTCGAGACGTACTCCATGGAATTGTCGTCTATATAGGTTTTAGAGATTGAAAATGTTCGCAGTCTGAGTTCGTTGGCTACATCAAGTAATGTCCGGAAACATTCTTTTAGGTCGTCAGTTGAAACCTCGTGAGTCAGGGATGGTTTGATGGGTATCTGTATCAGCTTGTTGCTACCGAAATTACTTATCTTTGCTTTGAATAAGGTCAGATCTCGACCGTCGGACAGTTTCCTTTGTCTATGGAGGTCTACGGCTCCTGGGTCTATAGGTTGACCATCCAGGGTTGTGAAACATACTAAATTATCTTTCCTCATAATTAGTCGGTCGCGGAGGTACGTTATTCTCCCTTGTCGTCTTGGCTCCTCATCTTCTTCCTCGTCCTCGGAGGGTAAGGTTTCTTCTTCTTCATCGAGCCAGTTTGGTCCCGTTGGTTGGGGAATTAGGCTGGGGACGGCGGTTAAAATGTCCTCTAGTCCTGTTATGGGTGACTCCTCTTGACTGGAGGCGGGTACTAGGGGTGGTGATACCAAAAGGCTGTCGTCATCTGAACTCGCCCTAGGGCGTGGTGGCGTTTTCGATGGTGGTTCAGATGTTGAATTTGACGATGATTTCCTCTTCCTCGGGGGAATTGACTGAGGCGGTGGCATAAGATGCGAGTCGGCCCATCTCCTTCGGCGGTTATCGAAGAGAGGGGTTCCTGGATTTGATAACGGTGCTCTTGGCGGCGATGTGCCTCCAGGGGTGCTCCATGAGAGGGGCAACGTAACTGGGTTTCGGGAGAGGGCATCAGCGTTAGAATTCGCTTTTCCCGGTTTGTAGACGACTTTATATTCAAACTCGGCCAGTTTTAGGCGCCATCTGAGGAGGCGCGACGTAGGGTCTTTTACTGACGTCATCCAGACCAGCGGTTTATGGTCTGTGATTAGTGTAAATTTTCGGCCGTAGATATATGGTCTAAAATACTGTACTGCGAATATTATTGCTAAACACTCCTTCTCTATTGTAGAATAGTTCACTTCAGCGCCCTGCAGGATCCTTGAGGCATAGGCAACGGGACGATCCTTGCCTACTTCGCCTTGGCTTAGTACGGCGCCGATGGCATATCCAGATGCATCGCAGGTGACGTTAAACGGCTTATCGAAATCCGGGTATTGAAGGACCGGTTCGTCACACAGAGCTTGTCGTAGGTCTTCGAAGGCCTTTTCTTGTTTTGGACCCCATTCGAAATTGTGCTCTTTGGCGAGGAGTTGGGTTAGGGGTTTGGAGATTTTAGCGAAGTCATTAATAAATTTGCGGTAGTACCCTGCAAGGCCTAAAAATTCGCGCACGTTTTTCGCGTTCTTAGGTCGTGGGAAATTTTGTACGGCATTAATTTTCTTTGGACATGGTCTGACGCCGTCTTGACTAATCTGATGTCCCAGGTATGCCACTTCCTTATGAAGAAAGCCGCATTTCGAGGGCTGTAATTTGAGGTTGGCTCCGCGCAGTCGGCGGGCTAGTTTATTGAATTTGGCATAATGTTCTTCTAATGAACGCGCGTAGATCACGATATCATCGAGGTACACGAAGAGTTCGTTGCCTTGTAGGCCGCAGAGGACTGTGTCCATTAATCTTTGGAAGGTAGCCGGAGCATTACGGAGACCGAATGGCATTCTGTTGAATTCGTAGTGGCCGAAAGGCGTGGAGAAGGCGGTCTTCGCGGCATCCTCCTTCTCCATTCCTATTTGATGGAATCCGCTGGCTAAGTCAAACACACTGAAGTATGCGGCGCTGCCTAACTGATCTAGGATTTCGTTAATGCTAGGTAGCGGGTACGCGTCGGCCACCGATTTCTCGTTTAATGCGCGGTAATCGATTACCATGCGCCATTTTTTGTTACCCTCGGCGTCCGCTTTCTTAGGAACAATCCACAAGGGGGAATTATAAGGTGAGTTAGATGGAACGACTATGTCATTCCGTAAGAGTTCGGACATTTGCTTGTTGATTTCGTCCTTGTGGATTGGTGGGTAGCGATACTGTTTAACATGGATTGGAATATCATCCGTCGTGATGATTCTGTGAGTCACCGCATTTGTTTTTCCCAAACGATCCCCTTGGAGATGGAAAAGATCATTGTGCTTTTCTAACAAAGATTTAACATGGTCCATTTCGTCACCGCTGAGATGATCCATGGGAATAGTTTCTAATAGCTCTTTCACGCGAGCTTCGTGGGAATTTGCGATGGAATAGGTCATTCTGACCTTGGTTTTATCGGGCTGGTTACCGGAGTTAGTATAATGATCGGGCTGGTTACCGGAGTTAGTATAAGAATCGGGCTGGTTACCGGAGTTAGTAATGTCGGAATGGTTACCGAATGCGTCGGGATGATACCCGGAATTAGAAAGGTCGGGATGGTTACCGAATGCGTCGGGATAGTTCCCGGAATTAGAAAGGTCGGGATGGTTACCGAATGCGTCGGGATAGTTCCCGGAAGTAGAAAGGTCGGGATGGTTACCGAATGCGTCGGGATGGTTCCCGGAATTAGTAAGGTCGGGATGGTTACCGAATGCGTCGGGATAGTACCCGGAATTAGAAAGGTCGGAAGAGTACGACTCGATTTCTTCCATCTCCAATGGGGGCAATCGAAATGAAACTCTTTCCGACGAGGTGTTAAAACACCGGAGGCTCGCTTTGCCTTTACGATTGGTGACGACGCAATCACCCAGGAATACATCCGGCGCTACATTAACACGGCGGATATATCCCTGTTTGGGTCCTTCGACGTCGACCGCTATGCACGCAACGGTACGAGGTTCGAGGACGAATTCTTCGGATTTCGGAGGAGTCTTTGTTCGGACTCGATCCTCACGCTCCACGACCCGACTTCTCGCAGTGTACTCCGATATCTCTCGAGTCTCCTTCGATTCCGGCCGGCTTTTCACGGCGTTTTTCTCTAGGGAGTACTCGATCGAATCCCGAGGAGGCATTGAAATAACCTCCGTCACCGGAGCTCTGCAAGGTCTGACCGCGGATGCACGAGGATTTGAGGAAGACACTCGAACGTTCCTTGCCGAATGTTCCTCACGCTTGGCGGCTGGAGTTTTAACGAGATCGTTGGTCATAGACGAAGGCATTGAAATAACCTCTGCTGCCAATTCATCGCGAGGCTCAGCCGTGGGCGCGCAAGGGTTCGAGAAGGGAACCCGAATGTTTCCTATCGTAATGTATTCATTCGCAAAGGAGATCTCGGCTCCTGTTCTGAAGAAGGGAGAACCGAGGATTCCGTCGATGTTAATTGGGAAGTTTTCTTCCAAGACATGAAATTCAATAGGGTTTTGACCCTGTAAGTGTATTTTAATTTGACCGAGAGTTGGAATGGATCCCTCGGTTATTCCTTGGACTTCTATAGTGTTCGTATGATCTATAGGTAGATTTGGTTCTAGACTTGACGCACGAATTAAATTGATCTCCGAACCCGTGTCCAACAAAAATTCACACTTCTTTTGTAATTGAGGGGCGGAGATTTTTACGCGCGGAATTGGTGAGTCTGCAGCAAGATTTACTGCTGAGACGAATCGTCGGACTGGTCGTTCGTCCGGATAGCTGTTTGGGTGCGGGCTGTAGTTTGGGTTGAAGATGCGGCCTCCCGCCTGGGGTTGGCTTCGGTCGGGAGGCCGGACTCGTTTCCCGACCTCCTATTATTATTAAAAGCGCGCTTACGGCACTCGTGAATATCGTGCCCGGGGACTTTGCAGTAGTTGCAAAATTTGTTAGAGCTTGAAGGGCGATCTGTGCGACCATCGCGGTACGTGTTTTGGTCGCGAGGATTGTTTTCCCATCGCCGTTGCGGCGTCGGGGAGCGATAAGAGTCCCGGTTTGAGTTTCTCGAGGACTGCTGAGACGAGTCCGGTCTGTTATCGCGGCGTTCTTGAGTTCGTTCTGGAATGTCACGAGGGGACTCGTACGTGGAACGCGGGCGATACGGCCGGTTATCAGAGAAGCTGACTCGTTTTTCTTCGCGGATCAGTTCTCGTCGACGAGTCTGGTCTGACTCATACTGCCTGTAAGCAGAGATGGCTGCTTCGAAAACAGTGGCAGGATTTCGCGAAGGGCAATGAAGCACTTCGGCACGCAGCTGGGGAAGGAGACCTCGTAGAAAACAATCTACTACGAAGCGATCTAGTTCTTCATAATCAAGGCCAATATCTGTGGCATCTTGAATCGCGGTTCGAAGGTCTTTAACGCGATTGATGAAGTCTAAGATGTGCTCGTTTGGAGCCTGGAGTACACTCGCGAGATCGCCACGGTACTGGTCCACGAATTTGTATGGGCCCAGTACTGTACGTAACTTTTCGCATAGTGCAGAAATTGTGGATATGTGCTCGCCTTCTATAGCGGCATAAGCACGATCGTGGAGTTTATTGCAGAGCAATTTCGTGAGGGCACGCTCTGCAGTGGCCGGTACGGTGTCACGCGCGCGTTTGCATGCACGTATGAATTGTAGGACGGAAGACGAAGTTCCGTCGAATCTAGGGACAAGCTCGGCGGCTTGTTTTAGAGCGAAATTGCCAGTAGGTTCATACTGTGGGATTTCGCGTGGCTCTGGCGGTGAAGGTTCCCGCATATTAGAGACGTTACTAGGGCCTGGTGTAGGCGATTGTTGACGTAGGCTTTGACTCGTGATTTGGATGTTATGAAGCTCTTTTCGTATTTCATCGAGCATATTCTTTTGGTTTTGTGCGTCTTCTTCATATTTGAGACGCAATTTGGCAATGAAATCTGTTTCCTCTTTGAGATATTGCTCTCTACGGGCGAGGTCTTGCGCATAAAGGAGTAACTCTTCCTCGGTCATTGGAGGAAGGTCTGCGTTAGGATCTGCTCGGAGATCCTTTTGAGATCGCGTGATTGGGCGAGACATTTGAAAGATATGAATGGGATTTAAGAAATGTGAACTTCGCACTGACACGCGTCGGGGCTTGTTAATGCAAATATCGGCGACCACTTCGTTGTCCTACCGACTGCGCCAAATTTGTCACGTCCGTCACTGTGTTTTTGTTACAGGTACCAGGAGAGAGAAAAGAGAACAGTGACAGACGGACGGTTGAGATATTATGATTAAAATGAGGAGTGGTCTTTCGTGCCGAGACAGCCGCGGGCTGTCATATGCACTAGGACAACCGATATTGCTATGGATGCAGTCAAGAAGAGAACGTCCGACGCGGTTACAAGAAGTGTCCCGACAAGAATCACGCGCGAGATGATGCAACGAGAACGGTGAGTTTACAGGATTCGGCAATTATACAAGACATTATACGACTCACCGCAATGTTGTATTGACGCCTAATAATATTGTTGTAGCAGGAACTGGCGGTACTGACAGTAGGTGTAGTACATCGGATCTTCTATACAGATGTCCTCGAGGTGGGGAAGATCTGGCAGAGTTGCTGCTGCTCGGTACGGGACGACATTAGTGGCCTTGGATGCTGGCCGCAAGATGACACGTTGATGAGCTGGCAGAGGAACGTCACGGATGATTCGGCAACGGACCCTGGGAACGATGATCGTGTCTCGGCTGTCGTCGTCGTCGGCTATGTTGATCACCTCTGGACAATCGACCGGATGTAGGACTGGCGTCGGAGCTCGCGAGAGGTCCGCGTGGTTGACCTCTTTAGGAGGATTGCAAGGGCAACCGTATACAGAAACGTAATCGGACGCGTCACACGGAATGTGCTCGGTGGTTCCCAGAAGTTCTGTCCACTCGGTAGTGGCAATGATTTGATCGAGCACCGCTTTATTTCTTAACGCGCGTCTCAATTTAGCAAGTTGATACTTGCGTCCCGCTCGACGTGGGCGTCGCATGGGTAAGGAATAGTAATGATGGAATAATAATAATAATATAATGAAAATGAACTTCCACTTGTTATTAACCTTTTTGGTAGTTAACTCGCTTCACGTCTATAGTGGCGGCTCAGCGTTTCCACTGCGCACTTTAGACCAATTCTAGACGTGGCACGAGAACTTCTCTATGACTCGCTTCAAATTCCTTATTGGCGGCTCAGCGTTTCCACTGCGCACTTTAGACCAAGTCCGGATATGTCACGAGTTTAATATATTCGATGCAAGAACTGAATTGGAAGATGGTGTTGAACTAACACAAGAATAACAAGATCGAAGCACTGGTATAACAACGATATATTAAATAAGAACTGGTAAGTACACTGGTATACAATATGTAAGTAATATTATAATAGGAGTAGTAATTGGATTAATGAATAATGGATATAGTAATATGTTGTAGGATTAATGTATGAGAATTAGGACTTGAGTTGAGTTGAGTTAGAGTTGGAATTGGAATTGGAATTAGGAGTGAAGGATCGACACACTTCACTATCGCGGAGCTAGACTGAACACGTCTGCTCTTGAAGTCGGAAGAAGCCGGACTGGCGGCTGAGGCCAGGTTGGCACGACTGCTCGAGTCGCCGGTCGGAGGCGGACTGCTCGAG
The DNA here is from genome assembly GCF_051020765.1 of Lasioglossum baleicum. Classification (NCBI taxonomy): domain Eukaryota; kingdom Metazoa; phylum Arthropoda; class Insecta; order Hymenoptera; family Halictidae; genus Lasioglossum; species Lasioglossum baleicum. The sequence goes on from NW_027469092.1 coordinate 1,441,607, forward strand.
TCGCGAGATGGAGGCGGACTGCTCGAGTCGCGAGATGGAGGCGGACTGATGCAAGCGTCCGCTCTGCCTTGCCTCCTTCGTTCGGAGTGGGGATAGCTGACGCTGCAGTCTCTTTGTTCTTCAGTTGTCGGAGTGGGAGAACCGCTGACGCAGCAGCGTCTTCGCTCCCGGGGACTGCACGTGCATTTCTGCTGACGCTGCAGTCTCGTGGCTGTCCTATTGCCCTCTACGAGCGTGGGACTGCTGATGCAGCAGTCTTTGGACTTCTCGACGTTTCTAGAAGCTTCTAGATGCTTCCAGAGTGATGCAATACTTTATTGCATTTTGTGTCGTGGTGATGGGTTGAAACTGAGGTAAGGTGTTGATCAAGGTGAAGTTATGGTGATGGGTAGAGACGGAGATAAGGATTAGAACAATAGAATAATGAGATCTTAATACTATGCTCTTATGTCTAGGGGACGGTGTATGGATCTTATGCAGATCAGACCTTGTATACATAGTGTGTGTACAAGGCCAACGTCGTACATCGGACGACGTAACACTCGAACAAATCATCGCCACTACCGAGTGGACAGAACTTCTGGGAACCACCGAGCACATTCCGTGTGACGCGTCCGATTACGTTTCTGTATACGGTTGCCCTTGCAACCCTCCTAAAGAGGTCAACCACGCGGACCTCTCGCGAGCTCCGACGCCAGTTCTACATCCGGTTGATTGTCCAGAGGTGATCGACATAGCCGACGACGACGACAGCCGAGACACGATCATCGTTCCCAGGGTCCGTTGCCGAATCATCAGTGACGTCCCTCTGCCAACTCATCAACGTGTCGTCTTGCGGCCAGCATCCAAGGCCACTAACGTCGTCCCGAACCGAGCAGCAGCAACTCTGCCGGATCTTCCCCACCTCGAGGACATCTGTATAGAAGATCCGATGTACGACACCTACTGTCAGTACCGCCAGTTCCTGCTGCAACAATATTATTAGGCGTTAATACAACATTGCGGTGAGTCGTATAATATCTTGTATAATTGTTGAATCCTGTAAACTCACCGTTCTCGTTGCATCCTCTCGCGCGCGATTCTTGTCGGGACACTTCTTGTAACCGCGTCGGACGTTCTTTTCTTGACTGCATCCATAGCAATATCGGTTGTCCTAGTGCATATGACAGCCCGCGGCTGTCTCGGCACGAAAGACCACTCCTCATTTTAATCATAATATCTCAACCGTCCGTCTGTCACTGTTCTCTTTTCTCTCTCCTGGTACCTGTAACAAAAACACAGTGACGGACGTGACACGAGTGTCTTCCTCAAATCCTCGTGCACCCGCGGTCAGACCTTGCAGAGCTCCGGTGACGGAGGTTATTTCAATGCCTCCTCGGGATTCGATCGAGTACTCCCTAGAGAAAAACGCCGTGAAAAGCCGGCCGGAATCGAAGGAGACTCGAGAGATATCGGAGTACACTGCGAGAAGTCGGATCGTGGAGCGTGAGGATCGAGTCCGAACAAAGACTCCTCCGAAATCCGAAGAATTCGTCCTCGAACCTCGTACCGTTGCGTGCATAGCGGTCGACGTCGAAGGACCCAAACAGGGATATATCCGCCGTGTTAATGTAGCGCCGGATGTATTCCTGGGTGACTGCGTTGTCACCAATCGTAAAGGCAAAGCGAGCCTCCGGTGTTTTAACACCTCGTCGGAAAGAGTTTCATTTCGATTGCCCCCATTGGAGATGGAAGAAATCGAGTCGTACTCTCCCGACCTTTCTACTTCCGGGTATCGTCCCGACGCATTCGGTAACCATCCCGACCTTTCTAACTCCGGTAACCAGCCCGATTCTTATACTAACTCCGGTAACCAGCCCGATTCTTATACTAACTCCGGTAACCAGCCCGATCCTTATTCTAACTCCGGTAACCAGCCCGATCAATTCCAAGACCAACTCCATTCCTACGACAATCAAAGATCTTCAAGACCCATATGTAAGCAGGTCTGTTCTATACTGCACGATAAATCCAGTGACAGTTCTAAACCAGAGAAGGATATCAAAGTCTCCAAAGTAAAAGAACTTCATAACTTACTTCAAAATCATATCTTTGATGATCCACAGAAACTCGATTCCTTTCAACTTCCATCTGCACGTTGCCATGCGAAGCGAAACGAATACGATAAAATTAATCTCTGCGCTACAGCGAAATACGCGTCAGCAAGAAAGCAATATAAATCCGAGTACCCTCGCGATAACGGATATTCCTATGAGAATAAGCGAGCGAAATTCGAAGCCCAGCATCGGCAAAATCTCCTTCGACCACCGGAAGATATAGAACAAGTATTCCTACTCAAAGAACCCTGCAAGGGCAAATTCGATGCGCAATATACGGGTCCTCACGAAATTTGCGACATCTTAGACTCAAACAATGTGAAAATTAAAGTAGGGAACCATTTTAAGATTGTACACGCAAACAAACTCAAGCGTGCGCCGAATAATCCAACGCAAACCCCGCGTCAGCGAAACGTGACACTCATCTGGAAGAAGATAAGAAAAGACAAAAGTGAAGGTAGTGAAGGTGTTAGTGAACAAAGTGATTCCCCACCCACCCTAAACCCCGAGAAAAGACAGTCGAAAAATGAACATTGCGAATACGACTTGTCGGACATTACAAAACCAGCCCCAGCCCCACGTGCCGACACCGACAACATTTCAGTGCGACCAGTGTTTCGTACAAATATAGGAAATACTCGCCGAGAACTGTGCTCCCTGCGCGGAGTACCTCCGGACGATGCGTCGCATGTATGAGTGTGTAAGCGAGTGTTGAGCGAGAAATTTCTTCCTTGTAAGAAATTTCTTTTCCGCGTTGGGAGGTGTTACGTCGTCCGATGTACGACGTTGGCCCTGTACACACACTATGTATACAAGGTCTGATCTGCATAAGATCCATACACCGTCCCCTAGACATAAGAACATAATATTAAGATCTCATATATTCTATTGTTCTAATCCTTATCTCCGTCTCTACCCATCACCATAACTTCACCTTGATCAACACCTTACCTCAGTTTCAACCCATCACCACGACACATAATGCAATAAAGTATTGCATCACTCTGGAAGCATCTAGAAGCTTCTAGAAACGTCGAGAAGTCCAAAGACTGCTGCATCAGCAGTCCCACGCTCGTAGAGGGCAATAGGACAGCCACGAGACTGCAGCGTCAGCAGAAATGCACGTGCAGTCCCCGGGAGCAAAGACGCTGCTGCGTCAGCGGTTCTCCCACTCCGACGACTGAAGAACAAAGAGACTGCAGCGTCAGCTATCCCCACTCCGACCGAAGGAGGCAAGGCAGAGCGGACGCTTGCATCAGTCCGCCTCCATCTCGCGACTCGAGCAGTCCGCCTTCAGCCAGCGACTCGAACGGTCCGCTCCAAGCGAGCGACTCGCACGGACGTGCCAGTCCGGCTTCTTCCGACTTCAAGAGCAGACGTGTTCAGTCTAGCTCCGCGATAGTGAAGTGTGTCGATCCTTCACTCCTAATTCCAATTCCAATTCCAACTCTAACTCAACTCAACTCAAGTCCTAATTCTCATACATTAATCCTATAACATATTACAATATCCATTATTCATTAATCCAATTACTACTCCTATTATAATACTACTTACATATTGTATACCAGTGTACTTACCAGTTCTTATTTAATATATCGTTGTTATACCAGTGCTTCGATCTTGTTATTCTTGTGTTAGTTCAACACCATCTTCCAATTCAGTTCTTGCATCGAATATATTGTTACGTCACGCCCCACGTCCTAGGCAAAGAAGATGACCCCAGGAGGCGGCACGTGGAATTGAAGAGGAAACGGCCTTTTACGCCAAGACAGCCAGACGGGCAGTCATATGCGCTAGGACACCGATAGTCATTTGGAAAATCGGCACCCACATGCAGTCAACGCGGATGGCGATACTTATACGTAAACGCAACGAACGCGGTGAGTTGACATGGGGTAAAGATGGATACAAGATACTGATTCTCACCGGTTTGTTGTTACGCCTTAATAATACTGTCGCAGGAGTTGTTTCCTCTGCGCTGCGTAGACCTCGTACTGTGGGTCCTCGATGCAAATATCTTCCAGGCGAGGAAGATTGGGAAGACGCAACGTAATACGTTGACGTGGTGACAGGAACGTGCTGTTGGTGATGACGCAACGAGGACGTGGCAGGATCACTGTGTCCTGGCTGTCGTCGTCGTCAGAGATGTCTATGAGATCGATGATCTCATAGCGGGCAGCTGGTGTAACGTTGACAGGCGTGGAACGCGAGAGATCCGCGTGGTTGATCTCTGTGTTCGGAATCGGACGGCACGGACAACCGTATACCGATACGTAATCTGACGCGTCACACTCGATATTCTCGGTCGTGACGTGTTCGACGCATGAGGAGAGAGGAGCGAAAGGAACTTGGTTTAACAACTCCTTCTCAAGAAATCCTTTATAGGAATTTTGTCTATGTTCTGAATGAAAAAGGGAAAATTGGCCAGGGGTTCCCCGGAGGCGCTGGCCAGCGGTATTCCACCTGTGACTTTAATAAAATATAGTTATTGAAAAGGTCCGCTCGTTCATTGACACTACCCAAGCGGAGCGGACGAACTGGCCTCCAAGCCGGGTCACTGTGTAACGAACGAGGGCACTGTTAGAACTGTCACTATAGATCTAGCACTGCACGTATTCCTTGTGTGAACTGTCACTTGATGGAGACTTGATCGAACACTTGACCGAGAAAACACTTGACCGATCAAAATGTCGCTTGCAGACGTATTGTCTCGGCGGAGCTGTAAGCTTCTCCCTTTGTGACCGAGTTTCAATACTCAACAAGTGCACGATTGCTAATGGAACAATTGTTCAAAATGTCGCTTGCAGACGTATTGTCTCGGCGGAGCTGTAAGCTTCTCCCTTTGTGACCGAGTTTCAATACTCTACAAGTGCACGATAAACGAAGATATAGTTTGAATATCGGAGAGAAATATGTCACTGAATTGATTGAATTGTAAGAGAAGTCACTCGCGAAGTTCTGGTAAAATAAGATATATTATAATAATAACTTGGTTACACTTGGTTACAATTGTATTAATATAAATGTGAATATGAATTAAGTGAATTAATTGCGTAGGAGTTAGTAAATGAATTAGTGTTGGAATAGAGACTGCGTTGAGTCGGAATTGGTATTGAGTTTGAATTAGAATTGGAATTAGAATTGGAATTGGAATTGTAGAACAAACGTCGATGAACGTCGAAGCGCGAATTAGAAGAGCGCAGGTCGACACGTCTGCTCGCTTCGCTGGCTTGGGCCAGACTGACTGATGTCGTTGTGTGAGAATGGAGTGAGCGCAGACCGACACGTCCGCTCACTTCGCTGGCTAGCACCAGACTGATGCAAGAGGCAGCTCTGCGTTGCCTCCTTCGCTCGGAGTGGGGGTTGCTGACGCTGCAGTCCCTTTGTCCTCGCTCGTCGGAGTGGTGACGGGTGCAAGACTGCTGACGTTGCAGTCTCTTTGTCCTTGCTCTCGACAGAGTGGTGACGCGTGCAAGACTGCTGACGTTGCGATCTCTTTGTTCTCGAGGTGGCGTTTACTCGAGCGGAGTTGAGGATTTGAACAAGTTGTAAGTGTAGATGAGGGTTTGAACAAGTGAAAGTAAGTTCGGAGTGATGGTTGGGTTTAGAACAATTGGGAGAGTCGAGATTTAAGTAGTGATGGGTTTAAGAGGTTGTTATGTACTTAATATTTAGTCTTAACCTAGAATCGAGGTACGGTCCTCGATTCGACCAACGTCGGAGGTCGTCCGACGTAACACCTCCCTCGCCGGAGAAGAGATTTCTCGGAGTGAAATCTCTCGGTCCGAGGTTGTGTTCGGTGAACGCTCGCATTACAATTTTTGGTTTTGAGACGCATCGTTAGTGAGCGATCCGCGCAGGGAGCTCAGTTCTCGGCGCACGTTGACTGTATTAACAGTACGAAACACTGGATGCACTGAGATGTTGTCTGATTCTGCGCGAGGAGTTGGGGTAGGTTTCGCAATGTCCGACAGTCTATAATCGCAATGTTCATTATTTGACTGTCTTTTATTGGGGTCTTGGGAGGGAATGGGCTCACTTATGTCATTTTCACTTTCACTTTTGTGAGTTATTCCGTGTCCGTATCCTCGTCTGAGCTGTCGGAAACGTGGTCGGGGTCGTCATGTTGTATGGCCCATCTTGAAGCCAGTATCTGTCCGCATGGAATGCAGTTCAACACAGGTGTTTCCCTGCACATCTTCTCACCGCAGTTGTTGCAGTTATTCATTATACTGATCATCCTTTGATGCCTCCAACGTTCTGTGTGCTCGATGGTTGTTGTCAGGCTGCAATCATAGCATAATTCCCTACCATCGCATGCGACCATGATTACGCCATTGTAGCAAGTTAAGTTGCGGTAGCGTGATGTGTAACGGTTCGCCTTCTGCGTGGCTGTACGTCTTTTGTGCACTGGTCCACACATCTTGTTGTTGTAGGAGGCTGAGACTGCGACGCGAGTTGGACGCTGTACTGGCGGGAAATGACGACATTCAGAAGAAACTCCGAGTTGCTGGGCCCTTTGTCTGCTATCATATTTCTCGGGAAGAGTGGGGGTTATCTCGAATGGGTAAGTTTCTCTTCTAATCTTCGGCTTGACGAATGCTACGGATGTGATAGCTACGTTTCGCTGACGCGCGTTTTGTGTCGGATTACTCGAGGCGCGCTTGAGTTTGTTTGCGTGTACGATTTTGTAATGGTTACCTATTCTTATTTTTACGTTGTTTGCACCTATTAGTTCGCAAATTTCGTGTGGCCCTGTATATTGTTCGTCAAATTTGTTTTTACAAGGTTCCTTTAATAGGAATACTTGTTCTCCTACCTTGAACTGGACGGGGTTGATTCTTCTATCGTAATAAGTCTTAGACTTTTCCTTCGCGGAAATTAGGTTGTCGCGCGCGCGGGCTTGTGTTTCGCTAATTTTCCTGTGGAGGTCAAAGAGATAGTGGGAGTAGGATTCTTTTTCCAGTTCGTAAGGATAGGAGTCGGCGGAAGGAACGCGTGCTAGTGAACCGAAAACCAATTCGTGTGGAGTGAAATTCGTTCCTTCATGGACGCTCGTGTTATAGCTGAACATGGCTAGGTTGATCCATTTGTCCCAATTGGTTTTATGAACATATTGTTTTAGATATTCTGTTAGGACGTGGTGGGATCTCTCTATAGAGCCATTGCTTTGCGGGTGAAATGCTGTTGTTTGCAGACGGGTAATTCGGAAACGTCTGGCGACGGCCTTCATGAGGGAGCTTGTAAAATTCGTCCCTTGATCCGTCAAGATGGCTTTGGGTGTTCCAAAACGGCAGATCCAGTAATTGACGAATGCGTCGGCAGTACTAATGGCGTCGGCTGATTTGAGTGGAGCGGCGACCGAGTATTTCGTCAATAGGTCCTGCATGGTGAGAACATATGTGTTTTCATCCGTGGTTGTAGGCAGGGGGCCTACAATGTCCATTGAAACCTTGTCAAATGCCCGGTTGGGTGTGTCTGTGATTGTCATGGGTAAACGCGTTTTTACCCTCGTTAGCTTGTTACGTTGGCAGCTTAAACAATCGTTGATGAAGCTTGCCACTTCGGTCTTCATCCCGTTCCACCAGTATCTCTCCCGTATTCTCTTGAGAGTTTTGGTAATTCCTTTGTGGCCGGCATACGCGGACACATGATTTTCCCTAATAATATCTGTCCTTCTGTCTTCGGCCGGGATCTGAATTTCATTGCTGCAAAGGAATATGTGTACGTGGGTGTCCTCGAACGTTTCAACGAGGAGGTTTGAGACGTATTCCATGGAGAGGTGGTCGATGTAGGTTTTGGAAATAGAAAACGACGTTATTCCAAGCTCGTTGATAGCATCGAACAAGGTTCGAAGACATTCTTTCAGGTCTTCTTCTGAGACCTCATGTAATGGGGTTGGCTTGATCGGTATTTGAATTAATGTATGTCCACCGTATTTGCTGACTCGTGCCCTAAACAGAGTCAGGTCCTGAGCGTTGGCCAATTTCCCTAGTCTATTGAGATCCATGGCCCCCGTATCGATTGGTTGACCATCCAACGTTGAAAAACAGACCAGGTTGTCATTTCTCATGATTAACCGGTCGCGTGTGTAAGTGACTATCCTCTGTCCTCTTGGTACAACTCCCTCTCCTTCCTCTCCTTCCTCTTCTACTTCTTCTTCTTCTCCTTCTTCTCCTTCCGAAGGTAAGCTTTCTTCTCTCTCATCCATCCAGTTGGGTCCCGTTGGTTGGGGAATTAGGCTGGGGACGACGGTTAAGATGTCCTCCAGTCCTGTTATGAGTGGCTCCTCTTGACTGGAGGCGGGTACTAGGGGTGATGATACCAAAAGGCTGTCGTCATCTGAACTCGCCTCAGGGCGTGGTGACGTTTTCGATGGTGGTCCAGATGTTGAGTTTGTCGATGATTTCCTCTTCCTCGGGGGAATTGACTGAGGCGGTGGCATAAGATGTGAGTCGGCCCATCTCCTTCGGCGGGTATCGAAGAGAGGGGTTCCTGGGTCTGATAACGGTGCTCTTGGCGGCGATGCGCCTCCAGGGGTGCTCCATGAGAGGGGCAACGCCACTGGGTTTCGAGAGAGGGCATCCGCATTAGAATTCGCCTTACCGGGCTTGTAAATAACTTGATATTCAAATTCCGCTAACTTCAATCGCCACCTGAGGAGGCGTGACGTAGGATCCTTCACTGATGTCATCCATACCAGTGGCTTATGATCCGTAACGAGTGTGAATCTTCTACCATAGATGTACGGACGGAAGTATTGTACGGCGAATATTATTGCTAGGCATTCTTTCTCTATTGTAGAGTAATTCAACTCGGCACCGTGCAGGATACGTGAGGCGTATGCAACGGGGCGATCTTTACCTATCTCACCCTGGCTTAGCACAGCGCCAATTGCATATCCAGAAGCGTCACATGTGACGTTAAATGGCTCCTCGAAATTGGGATATTGCAATACGGGTTCTGTGCATAACGCTTGTCGTAAAGTTTCAAAGGCTTCTTCTTGCTTTGGTCCCCACACGAATTTGTTTTCCTTGGTGAGGAGTTGGGTGAGGGGTTTGGAAATTTTAGCGAAACCTTCTATAAACCTACGGTAATACCCTGCTAGGCCCAAAAATTCGCGGACATTTTTCGCGTTTCTGGGTCGAGGAAAGTTCTGGACGGCGTTAATTTTTTGTGGGCATGGCTTAACGCCGTCTTTGCTAATTTGATGTCCCAGGTATGCCACTTCCTTGTGGAGGAAGCCGCATTTCGAGGGCTGTAGCTTGAGGTTGGCGTTGCGTAATCGCTGGGCCAATTTATTGAATTTAGCTTTATGTTCCTCTAATGATCGCGCGTAGACTACAATATCGTCTAAATACACGAAGAGTTCGTTGCCTTGTAGGCCAGAAAGGATAGTGTCCATTAATCTCTGGAAGGTGGCTGGCGCGTTTCTGAGGCCGAAAGGCATTCTATTAAATTCGTAATGCCCGAAGGGGGTGGAGAAAGCGGTCTTTGCGGCGTCCTCCTTTTCCATTCCTATCTGATGAAAACCGCTGGCCAAATCGAATACGCTAAAGTATGTCGCGCTGCCCAGCTGATCTAGGATTTCGTTAATGCTGGGCAGAGGGTATGCGTCGGCCACCGATTTTTCGTTTAGTGCGCGGTAGTCGATCACCATGCGCCATTTTTTATTGCCGTTAGCATCCGCCTTCTTCGGGACAATCCACAAGGGGGAATTGTAGGGAGAGTTAGACGGGACGACTATGTCGTTTTGTAATAGTTCAAACATTTGCTTGTTAATCTCCTCCTTGTGGATTGGCGGATAACGGTATTGCTTCGTGTGTACGGGGATCTCATCCGTTGTGGGGATCTTATGGGTGACCGCGTTTGTCTTCCCCAGGCGATCCCCTTGGAGGTGGAAGAGGTCGTTATTTTCTTCCAATAAAGATTTGACATGAGCCGTCTCATCTTGGTTGAGGTGGCTCATGGGAATAGTGTCCATTAGCTCCTTCATGCGAGCTTTATGGGGATTTGTAATAGAATAAACCCTCTTGGGTTTGGAACGACCGGGCTGGTTACCGGAGTTAGAATTGTCGGGATGGTTACCGAATGCGTCGGGATGGTTACCGGAATTAGAAAGGTCGGGATGGTTACCGAATGCGTCGGGATGGTTACCGGAATTAGAAAGGTCGGGATGGTTACCGAATACGTCGGGATGGTTACCGGAATTAGAAAGGTCGGGATGGTTACCGAATACGTCGGGATGGTTACCGGAATTAGAAAGGTCGGGATGGTTACCGAATGCGTCGGGATAGTTACCGGAATTAGAAAGGTCGGGATGGTTACCGAATACGTCGGGATGGTTACCGGAATTAGAAAGGTCGGGATGGTTACCGAATGCGTCGGGATGGTTACCGGAATTAGAAAGGTCGGGATGGTTACCGAATGCGTCGGGATAGTACCCGGAATTAGTTGAATAACGCTCGATCTCTTCCACCTCTAACACGGGTAATCGGAATGAGATCGGACGCGGAGATGTGTTGAAACATCTGAGGCTCGCTTTGCCTCCGCGATTAGTGACTACACAGTCACCGAGGAATACATCCGGCGCTACGCTGACGCGGCGGATATATCCCTGTTTCGGGCCCTGTACGCTGACTGCAATGCAGGCGGCTGTTCGGGGCTCAACGGCAAACTCATTAGAGTCTGCTGCAGTCCTTGATTCGGACTGTTGATTTAGATTTTTGCGCTTATTGACCGGTTCCTCTACGATATTATTCGATGTGATACGAATCTCTCCCAGTTGCACCCGACGTTTTGAGAGAGGGAATGTTTCTTCCTCTGTCCTTGCGGCGTGCTTTTCAAGAGAGACCTCCGTCTTTGGAGAAGGCATTGAAATAACCCTCGTCATTGAACTATCGCGGGGCTCAGTCGGCAGTGCGCGTGAATTAGAAAACGGAATAGAAATGTTTCCGATTAAAACAAATTGCCTTGCAAAGGAAATCTCAGCTCCTCCTATAAAGAAGGGCGAGCCGAGAATCCCGTTAACACTGACTGGGAATTCGTCCCCGAGCACGTGGAATTTGATAGGGATTGTCCCCTGAATGAATATAACGACTTCGCCGAGTGTTACTATGGAACCCTCGGTTATTCCATGAACTTCGATCGTGCTCGTGGGATCAATGGTTATCCCAGGTTTTAAACTAGACGCGCGTATCAAATTGACTTCCGAGCCCGTGTCTAATAAGAATTCACTTTTCTCGCGAAGCTGAGGGGCGGAGATTTGTACGCGCGGGATCGGCGAGTCTACTGCGAGGTTAACTGCAGAGACGAATCGTCGATCTGGTCTTCGGGGAGCTCGTTCGTTCGAACGGCGGTCTGCGTGAATGTTTGGTTGCGCTTTGTTGGGGCGGCCTCCCGCTGTTGATTCGTTCCTGTCGGGAGGCCTGACTCGTTTCCCGAGCGCAGGTTATTGTTATAGGCTCTTTTTCGACATTCGTGAATGTCATGCCCGGGAGTTTTGCAATAGTTGCAAAACTTGCGGGGCTCTCCCGAACGTCTGTCGCGATTTGAATTCGGGTCCCGGTTTTCGCGCTGCGGGTTTTGTTCGCGAGGGGTTTCGGATCGCCACTGCGGAGTTGGAGAACGATAAGAGTCGCGGTTCGAGTTTCTCCACGAGTCTCGACGTTGGTCGGACCCGTTATCGCGACGCTCATCCGGTCTGTTGTCGCGACGTTCAGGGATGCGTTCGCGAGAATTGAAATTGTCAGAAGAGCGTGGGCGATAGGAGCTTCTGTTATCTGAGAAGCTTACCTTGCGGGAATCGTCACGATTAGATTCGCGACGACGGTTTTGATACAGCTCATATTGCTTATATGCAGAGATGGCTGCTTCGAAGATCTCTGCCGAATTCTGAGAACGGCAATGCAAAACTTCGCTGCGAAGTTGTGGGAGTAGACCGCGAAGGAAGCACTCGACTGTGAAACGATCGATTTCTCTGTAGTCGTAATGTCCTTCGGTAGAATCGCTGATGGCGGTTCGTAAATCTTTGACTCGATTTATGAAGTCAAGAATATGCTCATTGTTGCCCTGGGCTACGCTTGCCAATTCGCCACGGTACTGGTCCACGAATTTGTAGGGTCCCAGTACTGTTCGTAGCTTATCGCAAAGTTGTGAGATCGTACGTATGTTTTCGCCTTCAATGGCAGCGTACGCACGATCGGAAAGTTTATTGCAGATTAGTTTAGTAAGGGCACGTTCTATGGATTCGGGGATAGAATCACGCGCGCGTTTGCAGGCGCGGATGAATTTTAGGACGGGAATCGATGTTCCGTCGAATTTGGGTACGAGTTCTGCGGCTTGTTTCAACGCGAAATTTCCTGTTGGCTCATATTGCGGGGTTTCGCGTGGCTCTGATAATGAAGGTTCTCGCGTGTTAGAGACGTTACTGGGGCCTGGTGTAGGCGCTTGGTGACGTAAGTTTTGGTTCAAGGCTTGAATATTGTGGAGCTCTTTGCGTATTTCATCGAGCATGTTATTTTGATTCTGTGCGTCTTCTTCATATTTAAGACGCAATTTAGCAATGAATTCGGTTTGCTCTTTTAAATATTCCTCTTTGCGGGCGAGATCTTGCGCGTAAAGAAGTAGCTCTTCCTCGGTTGGCGGAGGAAGGTCTTGATTAGGATCCGCTCGGGGATCCGTTTGGGATCGTGTGATTGGGCGAGACATTTTGCGATATTAGTGTGAATTCTTACTCGACACACGATATAGAGAACAAATGTCAGACGTACGAAAACAATTTGTTAATGGTTCAACTACCGGCGACCGTTTTCGTGTCCTACCGACTGCGCCAAATTTTGTTACGTCACGCCCCACGTCCTAGGCAAAGAAGATGACCCCAGGAGGCGGCACGTGGAATTGAAGAGGAAACGGCCTTTTACGCCAAGACAGCCAGACGGGCAGTCATATGCGCTAGGACACCGATAGTCATTTGGAAAATCGGCACCCACATGCAGTCAACGCGGATGGCGATACTTATACGTAAACGCAACGAACGCGGTGAGTTGACATGGGGTAAAGATGGATACAAGATACTGATTCTCACCGGTTTGTTGTTACGCCTTAATAATACTGTCGCAGGAGTTGTTTCCTCTGCGCTGCGTAGACCTCGTACTGTGGGTCCTCGATGCAAATATCTTCCAGGCGAGGAAGATTGGGAAGACGCAACGTAATACGTTGACGTGGTGACAGGAACGTGCTGTTGGTGATGACGCAACGAGGACGTGGCAGGATCACTGTGTCCTGGCTGTCGTCGTCGTCAGAGATGTCTATGAGATCGATGATCTCATAGCGGGCAGCTGGTGTAACGTTGACAGGCGTGGAACGCGAGAGATCCGCGTGGTTGATCTCTGTGTTCGGAATCGGACGGCACGGACAACCGTATACCGATACGTAATCTGACGCGTCACACTCGATATTCTCGGTCGTGACGTGTTCGACGCATGAGGAGAGAGGAGCGAAAGGAACTTGGTTTAACAACTCCTTCTCAAGAAATCCTTTATAGGAATTTTGTCTATGTTCTGAATGAAAAAGGGAAAATTGGCCAGGGGTTCCCCGGAGGCGCTGGCCAGCGGTATTCCACCTGTGACTTTAATAAAATATAGTTATTGAAAAGGTCCGCTCGTTCATTGACACTACCCAAGCGGAGCGGACGAACTGGCCTCCAAGCCGGGTCACTGTGTAACGAACGAGGGCACTGTTAGAACTGTCACTATAGATCTAGCACTGCACGTATTCCTTGTGTGAACTGTCACTTGATGGAGACTTGATCGAACACTTGACCGAGAAAACACTTGACCGATCAAAATGTCGCTTGCAGACGTATTGTCTCGGCGGAGCTGTAAGCTTCTCCCTTTGTGACCGAGTTTCAATACTCAACAAGTGCACGATTGCTAATGGAACAATTGTTCAAAATGTCGCTTGCAGACGTATTGTCTCGGCGGAGCTGTAAGCTTCTCCCTTTGTGACCGAGTTTCAATACTCTACAAGTGCACGATAAACGAAGATATAGTTTGAATATCGGAGAGAAATATGTCACTGAATTGATTGAATTGTAAGAGAAGTCACTCGCGAAGTTCTGGTAAAATAAGATATATTATAATAATAACTTGGTTACACTTGGTTACAATTGTATTAATATAAATGTGAATATGAATTAAGTGAATTAATTGCGTAGGAGTTAGTAAATGAATTAGTGTTGGAATAGAGACTGCGTTGAGTCGGAATTGGTATTGAGTTTGAATTAGAATTGGAATTAGAATTGGAATTGGAATTGTAGAACAAACGTCGATGAACGTCGAAGCGCGAATTAGAAGAGCGCAGGTCGACACGTCTGCTCGCTTCGCTGGCTTGGGCCAGACTGACTGATGTCGTTGTGTGAGAATGGAGTGAGCGCAGACCGACACGTCCGCTCACTTCGCTGGCTAGCACCAGACTGATGCAAGAGGCAGCTCTGCGTTGCCTCCTTCGCTCGGAGTGGGGGTTGCTGACGCTGCAGTCCCTTTGTCCTCGCTCGTCGGAGTGGTGACGGGTGCAAGACTGCTGACGTTGCAGTCTCTTTGTCCTTGCTCTCGACAGAGTGGTGACGCGTGCAAGACTGCTGACGTTGCGATCTCTTTGTTCTCGAGGTGGCGTTTACTCGAGCGGAGTTGAGGATTTGAACAAGTTGTAAGTGTAGATGAGGGTTTGAACAAGTGAAAGTAAGTTCGGAGTGATGGTTGGGTTTAGAACAATTGGGAGAGTCGAGATTTAAGTAGTGATGGGTTTAAGAGGTTGTTATGTACTTAATATTTAGTCTTAACCTAGAATCGAGGTACGGTCCTCGATTCGACCAACGTCGGAGGTCGTCCGACGTAACAATATTAAACTCGTGACATATCCGGACTTGGTCTAAAGTGCGCAGTGGAAACGCTGAGCCGCCAATAAGGAATTTGAAGCGAGTCATAGAGAAGTTCTCGTGCCACGTCTAGAATTGGTGTTACGTCGTCCGATGTACGACGTTGGCCTTGTACACACACTATGTATACAAGGTCTGATCTGCATAAGATCCATACACCGTCCCCTAGACATAAGAGCATAGTATTAAGATCTCATTATTCTATTGTTCTAATCCTTATCTCCGTCTCTACCCATCACCATAACTTCACCTTGATCAACACCTTACCTCAGTTTCAACCCATCACCACGACACAAAATGCAATAAAGTATTGCATCACTCTGGAAGCATCTAGAAGCTTCTAGAAACGTCGAGAAGTCCAAAGACTGCTGCATCAGCAGTCCCACGCTCGTAGAGGGCAATAGGACAGCCACGAGACTGCAGCGTCAGCAGAAATGCACGTGCAGTCCCCGGGAGCGAAGACGCTGCTGCGTCAGCGGTTCTCCCACTCCGACGACTGAAGAACAATGAGACTGCAGCGTCAGCTATCCCCACTCCGAACGAAGGAGGCAAGGCAGAGCGGACGCTTGCATCAGTCCGCCTTCAGCCAGCGACTCGCACAGACGTGCCTACCTGGCCTCAGCCGCCAGTCCGGCTTCAAGAGCAGACGTGTCCAGTCTAGCTCCGCGAAAGTGAAGTGTGTCGATCCTTCACTCCTAATTCCAATTCCAATTCCAACTCTAACTCAACTCAACTCAAGTCCTAATTCTCATACGTTATTCCTATAACATATTACAATATCCATTATTCATTAATCCAATTACTACTCCTATTATAATACTACTTACATATTGTATACCAGTGTACTTACCAGTTCTTATTTAATATATCGTTGTTATACCAGTGCTTCGATCTTGTTATTCTTGTGTTACTTCAACACCATCTTCCAATTCAGTTCTTGCATCGAATATATTAAACTCGTGACATATCCGGACTTGGTCTAAAGTGCGCAGTGGAAACGCTGAGCCGCCAATAAGGAATTTGAAGCGAGTCATAGAGAAGTTCTCGTGCCACGTCTAGAATTGGTCTAAAGTGCGCAGTGGAAACGCTGAGCCGCCACTATAGACGTGAGGCGAGTTAACTACCAAAAAGGTTAATAACAAGTGGAAGTTCATTTTCATTATATTATTAAAATTCCATCATTACTATTCCTTACCCATGCGACGCCCACGTCGAGCGGGACGCAAGTATCAACTTGCTAAATCGAGACGCGCGTTGAGAAATAAAGCGGTGCTCGATCAAATCATTGCCACTACCGAGTGGACCGAACTTCTGGGAACCACCGAGCACATTCCGTGTGACGCGTCCGATTACGTTTCTGTATACGGTTGCCCTTGCAACCTTCCTAAAGAGGTCAACCACGCGTACCTCTCGCGAGCTCCGACGCCAGTTCTACATCCGGTCGATTGTCCTGAGGTAATCGACATAGCCGACGACGACAGCCGAGACACGATCATCGTCCCCAGGGTCCGTTGCCGTATCGTCAGTGATGTCACTCTGCCGACACATCACCGTGTCATTCTACGCTCCGCACCAAGGACCACCAGCGTCAAACAGCACCAGCCTGTGGATCCGCTGCCGAGCCTCCCTCACCTCGAGGACATCTGTATAGAAGACCCGATGTACGACACCTACTGCCAGTACCGCCAGTTCCTGCTGCAGCAATATTATTAGGCGTTAATACAACATTGCGGTGAGTCGTATAATATCTTGTATAATTGCTGAATCCTGTAAACTCACCGTTCTCGTTGCATCATCTCGCGCGTGATTCTTGTCGGGACACTTCTTGTAACCGCGTCGGACGTTCTCTTCTTGACTGCATCCATAGCAATATCGGTTGTCCTAGTGCATATGACAACCCGCGGCTGTCTCGGCACGAAAGACCACTCCTCATTTTAATCATAATATCTCAACCGTCCGTCTGTCACTGTTCTCTTTTCTCTCTCCTGGTACCTGTAACAAAAACACAGTGACGGACGTGACAAATTTGGCGCAGTCGGTAGGACATCGAAGTGGTCGCCGATATTTGCATTAATAAGCTCCGACGCGTGTCAGTGCGAAATTCACATTTTAAATCTCATTTATATCCTCCAAAATGTCTCGCCCAATCACGCGATCTCAAAGGGATCTCCAAGCAGATCCTAACGCAGACCTTCCCCCAATGACCGAGGAAGAGTTACTCCTTTATGCGCAAGACCTCGCCCGTAGAGAGCAATATCTCAAAGAAGAAACTGATTTTATTGCCAAATTGCGTCTCAAATATGAAGAAGACGCACAAAACCAAAAGAATATGCTCGACGAAATACGAAAAGAGCTTCATAACATCCAAATCACGAGTCAAACCCTACGTCAACAATCGCCTACACCAGGCCCTAGTAACGTCTCTAATATGCGGGAACCTTCACCGCCAGAGCCACGCGAAATCCCACAGTATGAACCTACTGGTAATTTCGCTCTAAAACAAGCCGCCGAGCTTGTCCCTAGATTCGACGGTACTTCGTCTTCCGTCCTACAATTCATACGTGCATGCAAACGCGCGCGTGACACCGTACCGGCCACTGCAGAGCGTGCCCTCACGAAATTGCTCTGCAATAAACTCCACGATCGTGCTTATGCCGCTATAGAAGGCCAGCACATATTCACAATTTCTGCACTATGCGAGAAATTACGAACAGTACTGGGCCCATACAAATTCGTTGACCAGTACCGTGGCGATCTCGCGAGTGTACTCCAAGCTCCAAACGAGCACATCTTAGACTTCATCAATCGCGTTAAAGACCTTCGAACCGCGATTCAAGATGCCACAGATATTGGCCTTGATTACGAAGAACTAGATCGCTTCGTAGTAGATTGTTTTCTACGAGGTCTCCTTCCCCAGCTGCGTGCCGAAGTGCTTCATTGCCCTTCGCGAAATCCTGCCACTGTTTTCGAAGCAGCCATCTCTGCTTACAGGCAGTATGAGTCAGACCAGACTCGTCGACGAGAACTGATCCGCGAAGAAAAACGAGTCAGCTTCTCTGATAACCGGCCGTATCGCCCGCGTTCCACGTACGAGTCCGCTCGTGACATTCCAGAGCGAACTCAAGAACGCCGCGATAACAGACCGGACTCGTCTCAGCAGTCCTCGAGAAACTTAAACCGGGACTCTTATCGCTCCCCGACGCCGCAACGGCGATGGGAAAACAATCCTCGCGACCAAAACACGTACCGCTGTTACGTCGTCCGATGTACGACGTTGGCCTTGTACACACACCATGTATACAAGGTCTGATCTACATAAGATCCATACACCGTCCCCTAGACATAAGAGCATAGTATTAAGATTTCATTATTCTATTGTTCTAATCCTTATCTCCGTCTTTACCCATCATCATAACTTCACCTTGATCAACACCTTACCTCAGTTTCAACCCATCACCACGACACATAATGCAATAAAGTATTGCATCACTCTGGAAGCATCTAGAAGCTTCTAGAAACGTCGAGAAGTCCAAAGACTGCTGCATCAGCAGTCCCACGCTCGTAGAGGGCAATAGGACAGCCACGAGACTGCAGCGTCAGCAGAAATGCACGTGCAGTCCCCGGGAGCGAAGACGCTGCTGCGTCAGCGGTTCTCCCACTCCGACGACTGAAGAACAAAGAGACTGCAGCGTCAGCTATCCCCACTCCGAACGAAGGAGGCAAGGCAGAGCGGACGCTTGCATCAGTCCGCCTTCAGCCAGCGACTCGAACGGTCCGCTCCAAGCGAGCGACTCGCACGGACGTGCCAGTCCGGCTTCTTCCGACTTCAAGAGCAGACGTGTTCAGTCTAGCTCCGCGAAAGTGAAGTGTGTCGATCCTTCACTCCTAATTCCAATTCCAATTCCAACTCTAACTCAACTCAACTCAACTCCTAATTCTCATACATTATTCCTACAACATATTACTATATCCATTATTCATTAATCCAATTACTACTCCTATTATAATATTACTTACATATTGTATACCAGTGTACTTACCAGTTCTTATTTAATATATCGTTGTTATACCAGTGCTTCGATCTTGTTATTCTTGTGTTAGTTCAACACCATCTTCCAATTCAGTTCTTGCATCGAATATATTAAACTCGTGACATATCCGGACTTGGTCTAAAGTGCGCAGTGGAAACGCCGAGCCGCCAATAAGGAATTTGAAGCGAGTCATAGAGAAGTTCTCGTGCCACGTCTAGAATTGGTCTAAAGAGCGCAGTGGAAACGCTGAGCCGCCACTATAGACGTGAAGCGAGTTAACTACCTAAAAGGTTAACAACAAATGGAAGTTCATTTTTATTATATTATTATTATTCCATCATTACTATTCCTTACCCATGCGACGCCCACGTCGAGCGGGACGCAAGTATCAACTTGCTAAATTGAGACGCGCGTTGAGAAATAAAGCGGTGCTCGATCAAATCATTGCCACTACCGAGTGGACCGAACTTCTGGGAACCACCGAGCACATTCCGTGTGACGCGTCCGATTACGTTTCTGTATACGGTTGCCCTTGCAACCCTCCTAAAGAGGTCAACCACGCGGACCTCTCGCGAGCTCCGACGCCAGTTCTGCATCCGGTCGATCGTCCTGAGGTAATCGACATAGCCGACGACGACGACAGCCGAGACACGATCATCGTTCCCAGGGTCCGTTGCCGAATCATCAGTGACGTTCCTCTGCCAGCTCATCAACGTGTCGTCTTGCGGCCAGCATCCAAGGCCACTAACGTCGTCCCGAACCGAGCAGCAGCAACTCTGCCAGATCTTCCCCACCTCGAGGACATCTGTATAGAAGATCCGATGTACGACACCTACTGTCAGTACCGCCAGTTCCTGCTGCAACAATATTATTAGGCGTTAATACAGCATTGCGGTGAGTCGTATAATGTCTTGTATAATTGCTGAATCCTGTGTTACGTCGTCCGATGTACGACGTTGGCCTTGTACACATACTATGTATACAAGGTCTGATCTGCATAAGATCCATACACCGTCCCCTAGACATAAGAACATAATATTAAGATCTCATTATTCTATTGTTCTAATCCTTATCTCCGTCTCTACCCATCACCATAACTTCACCTTGATCAACACCTTACCTCAGTTTCAACCCATCACCACGACACATAATGCAATAAAGTATTGCATCACTCTGGAAGCATCTAGAAGCTTCTAGAAACGTCGAGAAGTCCAAGGACTGCTGCATCAGCAGTCCCACGCTCGTAGAGGGCAATAGGACAGCCACGAGACTGCAGCGTCAGCAGAAATGCACGTGCAGTCCCCGGGAGCGAAGACGCTGCTGCGTCAGCGGTTCTCCCACTCCGACGACTGAAGAACAAAGAGACTGCAGCGTCAGCTATCCCCACTCCGAACGAAGGAGGCAAGGCAGAGCAGGCGCTTGCATCAGTCCGCCTCCAGACAGCGACTCGAACGGTCCGCTCCAAGCGAGCGACTCGCACGGACGTGCCAGTCCGGCTTCTTCCGACTTCAAGAGCAGACGTGTTCAGTCTAGCTCCGCGAAAGTGAAGTGTGTCGATCCTTCACTCCTAATTCCAATTCCAATTCCAACTCTAACTCAACTCAACTCAAGTCCTAATTCTCATACGTTATTCCTATAACATATTACAATATCCATTATTCATTAATCCAATTACTACTCCTATTATAATACTACTTACATATTGTATACCAGTGTACTTACCAGTTCTTATTTAATATATCGTTGTTATACCAGTGCTTCGATCTTGTTATTCTTGTGTTAGTTCAACACCATCTTCCAATTCAGTTCTTGCATCGAATATATTAAACTCGTGACATATCCGGACTTGGTCTAAAGTGCGCAGTGGAAACGCTGAGCCGCCAATAAGGAATTTGAAGCGAGTCATAGAGAAGTTCTCGTGCCACGTCTAGAATTGGTCTAAAGAGCGCAGTGGAAACGCTGAGCCGCCACTATAGACGTGAAGCGAGTTAACTACCAAAAAGGTTAATAACAAGTGGAAGTTCATTTTCATTATATTATTAATATTCCATCATTACTATTCCTTACCCATGCGACGCCCACGTCGAGCGGGACGCAAGTATCAACTTGCTAAATTGAGACGCGCGTTGAGAAATAAAGCGGTGCTCGATCAAATCATTGCCACTACCGAGTGGACCGAACTTCTGGGAACCACCGAGCACATTCCGTGTGACGCGTCCGATTACGTTTCTGTATACGGTTGCCCTTGCAACCCTCCTAAAGAGGTCAACCACGCGGACCTCTCGCGAGCTCCGACGCCAGTTCTACATCCGGTCGATTGTCCAGAGGTGATCGACATAGCCGACGACAACGACAGCCGAGACACGATCATCGTTCCCAGGGTCCGTTGCCGAATCATCCGTGACGTTCCTCTGCCAGCTCATCAACGTGTCGTCTTGCGGCCAGCATCCAAGGCCACTAATGTCGTCCCGAACCGAGCAGCAGCAACTCTGACAGGTCTTCCCCACCTCGAGGACATCTGTATAGAAGACCCGATGTACGACACCTACTGCCAGTACCGCCAGTTCCTGCTGCAACAATATTATTAGGCGTTAATACAGCATTGCGGTGAGTCGTATAATGTCTTGTATAATTGCTGAATCCTGTAAACTCACCGTTTTCGTTGCATCATCTCGCGCGTGATTCTTGTCGGGACACTTCTTGTAACCGCGTCGGACGTTCTTTTCTTGACTGCATCCATAGCAATATCGGTTGTCCTAGTGCATATGACAGCCCGCGGCTGTCTCGGCACGAAAGACCACTCCTCATTTTAATCATAATATCTCAACCGTCCGTCTGTCACTGTTCTCTTTTCTCTCTCCTGGTACCTGTAACAAAACACAGTGACGGACGTGACAAATTTGGCGCAGTCGGTAGGACATCGAAGTGGTCGCCGATATTTGCATTAATAAGCCCGACGCGTGTCAGTGCGAAGTTCACATTTCTTAAATCCCATTTATATCTTTCAAAATGTCTCGCCCAATCACGCGATCTCAAAAGGATCTCCGAGCAGATCCTAACGCAGACCTTCCTCCAATGACCGAGGAAGAGCTACTCCTATACGCACAAGACCTCGCCCGTAGAGAGCAATATCTCAAAGAAGAAACTGATTTCATTGCCAAATTGCGTCTCAAATATGAAGAAGACGCACAAAACCAAAAGAATATGCTCGACGAAATACGAAAAGAGCTTCGTAACATCCAAATCACGAGTCAAACCCTACGTCAACAGACGCCTACACCAGGCCCTAGTAACGTCTCTAATATGCGGGAACCTTCACCGCCAGAGCCACGCGAAATCCCACAGTATGAACCTACTGGTAATTTCGCTCTAAAACAAGCTGCCGAGCTTGTCCCTAGATTCGACGGAACTTCGTCTTCCGTCCTACAATTCATACGTGCATGCAAACGCGCGCGTGACACCGTACCGGCCACTGCAGAGCGTGCCCTCACAAAATTGCTCTGCAATAAACTCCACGATCGTGCTTATGCCGCTATAGAAGGCCAGCACATATTCACAATTTCTGCACTATGCGAGAAATTACGAACAGTACTGGGCCCATACAAATTCGTGGACCAGTACCGTGGCGATCTCGCGAGTGTACTCCAAGCTCCAAACGAGCACATCCTAGACTTCATCAATCGCGTTAAAGACCTTCGAACCGCGATTCAAGATGCCACAGATATTGGCCTTGATTACGAAGAACTAGATCGCTTCGTAGTAGATTGTTTTCTACGAGGTCTCCTTCCCCAGCTGCGTGCCGAAGTGCTTCATTGCCCTTCGCGAAATCCTGCCACTGTTTTCGAAGCAGCCATCTCTGCTTACAGGCAGTATGAGTCAGACCAGACTCGTCGACGAGAACTGATCCGCGAAGAAAAACGAGTCAGCTTCTCTGATAACCGGCCGTATCGCCAGCGTTCCACGTACGAGTCCGCTCGTGACATTCCAGAGCGAACCCAAGAACGCCGCGATAGCAGACCGGACTCGTCTCAGCAGTCCTCGAGAAACTTAAACCGGGACTCTTATCGCTCCCCGACGCCGCAACGGCGATGGGAAAATAATCCTCGCGACCAAAACACGTACCGCGATGGTCGCACAGATCGCCCCTCAAGCCCTAACAAATTTTGCAACTACTGCAAAGTCCCCGGGCACGATATTCACGAGTGCCGTAAGCGCGCTTTTAATAATAATAGGAGGTCGGGAAACGAGTCCGGCCTCCCGACCGAAGCCAACCCCAGGCGGGAGGCCGCATCTTCAACTCAAACTACAGCCCGCACCCAAACAGCTATCCGGACGAACGACCAGTCCGACGATTCGTCTCAGCAGTAAATCTTGCTGCAGACTCACCAATTCCGCGCGTAAAAATCTCCGCCCCTCAATTACAAAAGAAGTGTGAATTTTTGTTGGACACGGGTTCGGAGATCAATTTAATTCGTGCGTCAAGTCTAGAACCAAATCTACCTATAGATCATACGAACACTATAGAAGTCCAAGGAATAACCGAGGGATCCATTCCAACTCTCGGTCAAATTAAAATACACTTACAGGGTCAAAACCCTATTGAATTTCATGTCTTGGAAGAAAACTTCCCAATTAACATCGACGGAATCCTCGGTTCTCCCTTCTTCAGAACAGGAGCCGAGATCTCCTTTGCGAACGAATACATTACGATAGGAAACATTCGGGTTCCCTTCTCGAACCCTTGCGCGCCCACGGCTGAGCCTCGCGATAAATTGGCAGCAGAGGTTATTTCAATGCCTTCGTCTATGACCAACGATCTCGTTAAAACTCCAGCCGCCAAGCGTGAGGAACATTCGGCAAGGAACGTTCGAGTGTCTTCCTCAAATCCTCGTGCACCCGCGGTCAGACCTTGCAGAGCCCCGGTGACGGAGGTTATTTCAATGCCTCCTCGGGATTCGATCGAGTACTCCCTAGAGAAAAACGCCGTGAAAAGCCGGCCGGAATCGAAGGAGACTCGAGAGATATCGGAGTACACTGCGAGAAGTCGGGTCGTGGAGCGTGAGGATCGAGTCCGAACAAAGACTCCTCCGAAATCCGAAGAATTCGTCCTCGAACCTCGTACCGTTGCGTGCATAGCGGTCGACGTCGAAGGACCTAAACAGGGATATATCCGCCGTGTTAATGTAGCGCCGGATGTATTCCTGGGTGACTGCGTCGTCACCAATCGTAAAGGCAAAGCGAGCCTCCGGTGTTTTAACACCTCGTCGGAAAGAGTTTCATTTCGATTGCCCCCATTGGAGATGGAAGAAATCGAGTCGTACTCTTCCGACCTTTCTAATTCCGGGTACTATCCCGACGCATTCGGTAACCATCCCGACCTTACTAATTCCGGGAACTATCCCGACGCATTCGGTAACCATCCCGACCTTTCTAATTCCGGGTATCATCCCGACGCATTCGGTAACCATCCCGACCTTACTAACTCCGGTAACCAGCCCGATTCTTATACTAACTCCGGTAACCAGCCCGATTCTTATTTCAACTCCGGTAACCATCCCGACGCATTCGGTAACCATCCCGACCTTTTCAATTCCGGTAACCGTCCCGACGTATTCGGTAACCATCCCGACAATTTTAATCCAGAGTCCAAAGAAGACTCCCGCGAATTCAAACCTATGAAGGTTTATTCTACAAGCTCCGGTATCAAGTCCGATTGTTTCTATTCCGAGTCTAGGTTGAAAGGAAATGTCCCCGCCTTTGATTCTCTAAAGACAACAGAACGTCTACATAAAATAAAGCATAAAACTCTACCTCGTATAGACCGAGCATACGAGTCGATCATAAAAGATCATCCCGCGATAATTTCTAAATCAGAGTCAAAGAGAGTCTATATTTCATTTCAAAAACCTACCTCTGATTTTTCGCCGGGACATGATCTCTTCCAGTCTCAACGGTCAAGTATCCGTGCACCGCAAAGCGATTTCCATCCATCTAGGAATTATACGTCTGTAAAATACGCGTCAGCAAAAAGGAGAAACAAATTTCGTATTATACTATACCTTTGCAATAACCCGCGAACAATGATTGTAGCGTCTCCTGCGATTTGCGATAAGAAACCCTCCCAGGAGATTTCATTACAGTCCTCCGCTGACGCGAAATTAGAATCCGCGATAATCACGCGTCCGGTCAACACCGATAAGCGAGCGAAATCCGAAACCCAGCGTCGACAGAATCTCCTTCCACCGCCGGAAGATACAGAACAAACGACAGCAGCACTTCAAAGAAGTTCCTACAGCCAGAATCCCAGCCTGTTCCCAGCCGCCTACCACATCGTGTCCAGTATCCACAAACACGATCAACATGTGCGGACACTTACAACCGGCGAGACCATCGGCGAACAAAGCCGGAGACTTCATCTACAGATACCAGGGAATATTCTGCTACAATGGCAGACACAGAATCTCCCTAAATGGCAGAGAACTATGCCTTGCCTGCAGCCTCACTGCGGTAGTCAGGAGGGTCATCGTATACACGCACGTTCTTACAAGGAAAAGGAAGAACGCATGCGACGCGTGTACAAAACCCATATTGAGGGAAACCCCAATATTGGAATGCATCCACTGCAGCTTCCTCCTCGCACTGGATCAGGCAGCAACAGACACTGCCAGAATAAGAAGAGAAAGAGGCGAAATTCTCACGGACGACGAAGAAGAGGACGAAAACTCAAGCACCTCTTCCTCGGACGAAGACACCAATACTCAAGCAAATTAGAGATGCAGAGTGTTTGTGCCAAAGCCGTAATCTCGTCACCTGAGACAAAAGTGACAGTGACACCAGTGATTCCCCACCCACCCAAAACCCAACTATGCAAAATGAACAAGCGAAATATATTGCACAAAACCAGCCCCAGCCCCACGTGCCGACACCGACAACATTTCAGTGCGACCAGTGTTTCGTACAAATATAGGAAATACTCGCCGAGAACTGTGCTCCCTGCGCGGAGTACCCCCGGACGATGCGTCGCATGAATGAGTGTGATATCGAATGTTGAGCGAGAAATTTCTTCCTTGTAAGAAATTTCTTTTCCGCGTTGGGAGGTGTTACGTCGTCCGATGTACGACGTTGGCCTTGTACACATACTATGTATACAAGGTCTGATCTGCATAAGATCCATACACCGTCCCCTAGACATAAGAACATAATATTAAGATCTCATTATTCTATTGTTCTAATCCTTATCTCCGTCTCTACCCATCACCATAACTTCACCTTGATCAACACCTTACCTCAGTTTCAACCCATCACCACGACACATAATGCAATAAAGTATTGCATCACTCTGGAAGCATCTAGAAGCTTCTAGAAACGTCGAGAAGTCCAAGGACTGCTGCATCAGCAGTCCCACGCTCGTAGAGGGCAATAGGACAGCCACGAGACTGCAGCGTCAGCAGAAATGCACGTGCAGTCCCCGGGAGCGAAGACGCTGCTGCGTCAGCGGTTCTCCCACTCCGACGACTGAAGAACAAAGAGACTGCAGCGTCAGCTATCCCCACTCCGAACGAAGGAGGCAAGGCAGAGCAGGCGCTTGCATCAGTCCGCCTCCAGACAGCGACTCGAACGGTCCGCTCCAAGCGAGCGACTCGCACGGACGTGCCAGTCCGGCTTCTTCCGACTTCAAGAGCAGACGTGTTCAGTCTAGCTCCGCGAAAGTGAAGTGTGTCGATCCTTCACTCCTAATTCCAATTCCAATTCCAACTCTAACTCAACTCAACTCAAGTCCTAATTCTCATACGTTATTCCTATAACATATTACAATATCCATTATTCATTAATCCAATTACTACTCCTATTATAATACTACTTACATATTGTATACCAGTGTACTTACCAGTTCTTATTTAATATATCGTTGTTATACCAGTGCTTCGATCTTGTTATTCTTGTGTTAGTTCAACACCATCTTCCAATTCAGTTCTTGCATCGAATATATTAAACTCGTGACATATCCGGACTTGGTCTAAAGTGCGCAGTGGAAACGCTGAGCCGCCAATAAGGAATTTGAAGCGAGTCATAGAGAAGTTCTCGTGCCACGTCTAGAATTGGTCTAAAGAGCGCAGTGGAAACGCTGAGCCGCCACTATAGACGTGAAGCGAGTTAACTACCAAAAAGGTTAATAACAAGTGGAAGTTCATTTTCATTATATTATTAATATTCCATCATTACTATTCCTTACCCATGCGACGCCCACGTCGAGCGGGACGCAAGTATCAACTTGCTAAATTGAGACGCGCGTTGAGAAATAAAGCGGTGCTCGATCAAATCATTGCCACTACCGAGTGGACCGAACTTCTGGGAACCACCGAGCACATTCCGTGTGACGCGTCCGATTACGTTTCTGTATACGGTTGCCCTTGCAACCCTCCTAAAGAGGTCAACCACGCGGACCTCTCGCGAGCTCCGACGCCAGTTCTACATCCGGTCGATTGTCCAGAGGTGATCGACATAGCCGACGACAACGACAGCCGAGACACGATCATCGTTCCCAGGGTCCGTTGCCGAATCATCCGTGACGTTCCTCTGCCAGCTCATCAACGTGTCGTCTTGCGGCCAGCATCCAAGGCCACTAATGTCGTCCCGAACCGAGCAGCAGCAACTCTGACAGGTCTTCCCCACCTCGAGGACATCTGTATAGAAGACCCGATGTACGACACCTACTGCCAGTACCGCCAGTTCCTGCTGCAACAATATTATTAGGCGTTAATACAGCATTGCGGTGAGTCGTATAATGTCTTGTATAATTGCTGAATCCTGTAAACTCACCGTTTTCGTTGCATCATCTCGCGCGTGATTCTTGTCGGGACACTTCTTGTAACCGCGTCGGACGTTCTTTTCTTGACTGCATCCATAGCAATATCGGTTGTCCTAGTGCATATGACAGCCCGCGGCTGTCTCGGCACGAAAGACCACTCCTCATTTTAATCATAATATCTCAACCGTCCGTCTGTCACTGTTCTCTTTTCTCTCTCCTGGTACCTGTAACAAAACACAGTGACGGACGTGACACCTGTAAACTCACCGTTTTCGTTGCATCATCTCGCGCGTGATTCTTGTCGGACACTTCTTGTAACCGCGTCGGACGTTCTTTTCTTGACTGCATCCATAGCAATATCGGTTGTCCTAGTGCATATGACAGCCCGCGGCTGTCTCGGCACGAAAGACCACTCCTCATTTTAATCATAATATCTCAACCGTCCGTCTGTCACTGTTCTCTTTTCTCTCTCCTGGTACCTGTAACAAAAACACAGTGACGGACGTGACAAATTTGGCGCAGTCGGTAGGACATCGAAGTGGTCGCCGATATTTGCATTAATAAGCTCCGACGCGTGTCAGTGCGAAATTCACATTTCTAAATCCCATTCATATCTTTCAAAATGTCTCGCCCAATCACGCGATCTCAAAGGGATCTCCAAGCAGATCCTAACGCAGACCTTCCCCCAATGACCGAGGAAGAGTTACTCCTTTATGCACAAGACCTCGCCCGTAGAGAGCAATATCTCAAAGAGGAAACAGATTTCATTGCCAAATTGCGTCTCAAATATGAAGAAGACGCACAAAACCAAAAGAATATGCTCGACGAAATACGAAAAGAGCTTCGCAACATTCAAATCACGAATCAAAGCCTACGTCAACAATCGCCTACACCAGGCCCTAGTAACGTCTCTAATATGCGGGAACCTTCACCGCCAGAGCCACGCGAAATCCCACAGTATGAACCTACTGGCAATTTCGCTCTAAAACAAGCCGCCGAGCTTGTCCCTAGATTCGACGGAACTTCGTCTTCCGTCCTACAATTCATACGTGCATGCAAACGCGCGCGTGACACCGTACCGGCCACTGCAGAGCGTGCCCTCACGAAATTGCTCTGCAATAAACTCCACGATCGTGCTTATGCCGCTATAGAAGGCGAGCACATATCCACAATTTCTGCACTATGCGAAAAGTTACGTACAGTGCTGGGCCCATACAAATTCGTGGACCAGTACCGTGGCGATCTCGCGAGTGTACTCCAAGCTCCAAACGAGCACATCTTAGACTTCATCAATCGCGTTAAAGACCTTCGAACCGCGATTCAAGATGCCACAGATATTGGCCTTGATTACGAAGAGCTGGATCGCTTCGTAGTAGATTGTTTTCTACGAGGTCTCCTTCCCCAGCTGCGTGCCGAGGTGCTTCATTGCCCTTCGCGAAATCCTGCCACTGTTTTCGAAGCAGCCATCTCTGCTTACAGGCAGTATGAGTCAGACCAGACTCGTCGACGAGAACTGATCCGCGAAGAAAAACGAGTCAGCTTCTCTGATAACCGGCCGTATCGCCCGCGTTCCACGTACGAGTCCGCTCGTGACATTCCAGAGCGAACTCAAGAACGCCGCGATAACAGACCGGACTCGTCTCAGCAGTCCTCGAGAAACTTAAACCGGGACTCTTATCGCTCCCCGACGCCGCAACGGCGATGGGAAAATAATCCTCGCGACCAAAACACGTACCGCGATGGTCGCACAGATCGCCCCTCAAGCCCTAACAAATTTTGCAACTACTGCAAAGTCCCCGGGCACGATATTCACGAGTGCCGTAAGCGCGCTTTTAACAATAATAGGAGGTCGGGAAACGAGTCCGGCCTCCCGACCGAAGCCAACCCCAGGCGGGAGGCCGCATCTTCAACCCAAACTACAGCCCGCACCCAAACGGCTATCCGGACGAACGACCAGTCCGACGATTCGTCTCAGCAGTAAATCTTGCTGCAGACTCACCAATTCCGCGCGTAAAAATCTCCGCCCCTCAATTACAAAAGAAGTGTGAATTTTTGTTGGACACGGGATCGGAGATCAATTTAATTCGTGCGTCAAGTCTTGAACCAAATCTACCTATAGATCACACGAACATTATAGAAGTCCAAGGAATAACCGAGGGATCCATTCCAACTCTCGGTCAAATTAAAATACACTTACAGGGTCAAAACCCTATCGAATTTCATGTCTTGGAAGAAAACTTCCCAATTAACATCGACGGAATCCTCGGTTCTCCCTTCTTCAGAACAGGAGCCGAGATCTCCTTTGCGAATGAATACATAACGATAGGAAACATTCGGGTTCCCTTCTCGAACCCTTGCGCGCCCACGGCTGAGCCTCGCGATAAATTGGCAGCAGAGGTTATTTCAATGCCTTCGTCTATGACCAACGATCTCGTTAAAACTCCAGCCGCCAAGCGTGAGGAACATTCGGCAGGGAACGTTCGAGTGTCTTCCTCAAATCCTCGTGCACCCGCGGTCAGACCTTGCAGAGCTCCGGTGACGGAGGTTATTTCAATGCCTCCTCGGGATTCGATCGAGTACTCCCTAGAGAAAAACGCCGTGAAAAGCCGGCCGGAATCGAAGGAGACTCGAGAGATATCGGAGTACACTGCGAGAAGTCGGGTCGTGGAGCGTGAGGATCGAGTCCGAACAAAGACTCCTCCGAAATCCGAAGAATTCGTCCTCGAACCTCGTACCGTTGCGTGCATAGCGGTCGACGTCGAAGGACCCAAACAGGGATATATCCGCCGTGTTAATGTAGCGCCGGATGTATTCCTGGGTGACTGCGTCGTCACCAATCGTAAAGGCAAAGCGAGCCTCCGGTGCTTTAACACCTCGTCGGAAAGAGTTTCATTTCGATTGCCCCCATTGGAGATGGAAGAAATCGAGTCGTACTCTTCCGACCTTTCTACTTCCGGGTACTATCCCGACGTATTCGGTAACCATCCCGACCATTCTAATTCCGGGTATCATCCCGACGTATTCGGTAACCATCCCGACCTTTCTACTTCCGGGAACTATCCCGACGCATTCGGTAACCATCCCGACCTTTCTAATTCCGGGTACTATCCCGACGTATTCGGTAACCATCCCGACCTTTCTAATTCCGGGAACTATCCCGACGCATTCGGTAACCATCCCGACCTTTCTAATTCCGGGTATCATCCCGACGCATTCGGTAACCATCCCGACATTACTAACTCCGGTAACCAGCCCGATTCTTATACTAACTCCGGTAACCAGCCCGATCATCATACTAACTCCGGTAACCAGCCCGATTCTTATTCTAACTCCGGTAACCAGCCCGATTCTCATACTAACTCCGGTAACCAGCCCGATTCTTATACTAACTCCGGTAACCAGCCCGATTCTCATACTAACTCCGGTAACCAGCCCGATCAATTCCAAGACCAACTCCATTCCTACGACAATCAAAGATCTTCAAGACCCATATGTAAGCAGGTCTGTTCTATATTGCACAATAAATCCAGCGACAGTTCTAAACCAGAGAAGGATATCAAAGCCTCCAAAGTAAAAGAACTTCATGAGTTACTTCGAAATCATATCTTTGATGATCCACAGAAACTCGATTCCTTTCAACTTCAATCTGCACGTTGCCATGCGAAGCGAAACAAATACGATAAAATTAATCTCTGCGCTACAGAGAAATACGCGTCAGCAAGAAAGAAATATAAATCCGAGTACCCTCGCGATAACGGATACCCCTATGAGAATAAGCGAGTGAAATTCGAAGCCCAGCATCGGCAAAATCTCCTTCGACCACCGGAAGATATAGAACAAGTATTCCTACTCAAAGAACCCTGCAAGGGCAAATTCGACGCGCAATATACGGGTCCACATGAAATCTGCGACATCTTAGACTCAAACAATGTAAAAATTAAAGTAGGGAACCATTTTAAGATTGTACATGCAAACAAACTCAAGCGTGCGCCGAATAATCCAACCCAAACCCCGCGTCAGCGAAACGTGACACTCATCTGGACGCAGATAAGAAAAGACAAAAGTGAAGGTGTTAGTGAACAAAGTGATTCCCCACCCACCCTAAACCCCGAGAAAAGACAGTCGAAAAATGAACATTGCGAATACGACTTGTCGGACATTACAAAACCAGCCCCAGCCCCACGTGCCGACACCGACAACATTTCAGTGCGACCAGTGTTTCGTACAAATATAGGAAATACTCGCCGAGAACTGTGCTCCCTGCGCGGAGTACCTCCGGACGATGCGTCGCATGAATGAGGTGATCGAGTGTTGAGCGAGAAATTTCTTCCTTTGTAAGAAATTTCTTTTCCGCGTTGGGAGGTGTTACGTCGTCCGATGTACGACGTTGGCCTTGTACACACACTATGTATACAAGGTCTGATCTGCATAAGATCCATACACCGTCCCCTAGACATAAGAACATAATATTAAAATCTCATTTATTCTATTGTTCTAATCTTTATCTCCGTCTCTACCCATCACCATAACTTCACC
The DNA here is from genome assembly GCF_051020765.1 of Lasioglossum baleicum. NCBI lineage: Eukaryota > Metazoa > Arthropoda > Insecta > Hymenoptera > Halictidae > Lasioglossum > Lasioglossum baleicum. The sequence continues at coordinate 1,474,019 of NW_027469092.1, forward strand.
TTGATCAACACCTTACCTCAGTTTCAACCCATCACCACGACACATAATGCAATAAAGTATTGCATCACTCTGGAAGCATCTAGAAGCTTCTAGAAACGTCGAGAAGTCCAAGGACTGCTGCATCAGCAGTCCCACGCTCGTAGAGGGCAATAGGACAGCCACGAGACTGCAGCGTCAGCAGAAATGCACGTGCAGTCCCCGGGAGCGAAGACGCTGCTGCGTCAGCGGTTCTCCCACTCCGACGACTGAAGAACAAAGAGACTGCAGCGTCAGCCATCCCCACTCCGAACGAAGGAGGCAAGGCAGAGCGGACGCTTGCATCACTCCGCCTCCAGACAGCGACTCGAACGGTCCGCTCCAAGCGAGCGACTCGCACGGACGTGCCAGTCCGGCTTCTTCCGACTTCAAGAGCAGACGTGTTCAGTCTAGCTCCGCGAAAGTGAAGTGTGTCGATCCTTCACTCCTAATTCCAATTCCAATTCCAACTCTAACTCAACTCAACTCAAGTCCTAATTCTCATACATTATTCCTATAACATATTACAATATCCATTATTCATTAATCCAATTACTACTCCTATTATAATACTACTTACATATTGTATACCAGTGTACTTACCAGTTCTTATTTAATATATCGTTGTTATACCAGTGCTTCGATCTTGTTATTCTTGTGTTAGTTCAACACCATCTTCCAATTCAGTTCTTGCATCGAATATATTAAACTCGTGACATATCCGGACTTGGTCTAAAGTGCGCAGTGGAAACGCTGAGCCGCCAATAAGGAATTTGAAGCGAGTCATAGAGAAGTTCTCGTGCCACGTCTAGAATTGGTCTAAAGAGCGCAGTGGAAACGCTGAGCCGCCACTATAGACGTGAAGCGAGTTAACTACCTAAAAGGTTAACAACAAATGGAAGTTCATTTTTATTATATTATTATTATTCCATCATTACTATTCCTTACCCATGCGACGCCCACGTCGAGCGGGACGCAAGTATCAACTTGCTAAATTGAGACGCGCGTTGAGAAATAAAGCGGTGCTCGATCAAATCATTGCCACTACCGAGTGGACCGAACTTCTGGGAACCACCGAGCACATTCCGTGTGACGCGTCCGATTACGTTTCTGTATACGGTTGCCCTTGCAACCCTCCTAAAGAGGTCAACCACGCGGACCTCTCGCGAGCTCCGACGCCAGTTCTGCATCCGGTCGATCGTCCTGAGGTAATCGACATAGCCGACGACGACGACAGCCGAGACACGATCATCGTTCCCAGGGTCCGTTGCCGAATCATCAGTGACGTTCCTCTGCCAGCTCATCAACGTGTCGTCTTGCGGCCAGCATCCAAGGCCACTAACGTCGTCCCGAACCGAGCAGCAGCAACTCTGCCAGATCTTCCCCACCTCGAGGACATCTGTATAGAAGATCCGATGTACGACACCTACTGTCAGTACCGCCAGTTCCTGCTGCAACAATATTATTAGGCGTTAATACAGCATTGCGGTGAGTCGTATAATGTCTTGTATAATTGCTGAATCCTGTAAACTCACCGTTTTCGTTGCATCATCTCGCGCGTGATTCTTGTCGGACACTTCTTGTAACCGCGTCGGACGTTCTTTTCTTGACTGCATCCATAGCAATATCGGTTGTCCTAGTGCATATGACAGCCCGCGGCTGTCTCGGCACGAAAGACCACTCCTCATTTTAATCATAATATCTCAACCGTCCGTCTGTCACTGTTCTCTTTTCTCTCTCCTGGTACCTGTAACAAAAACACAGTGACGGACGTGACAGCCGCATCTTCAACCCAAACTACAGCCCGCACCCAAACAGCTATCCGGACGAACGACCAGTCCGACGATTCGTCTCAGCAGTAAATCTTGCTGCAGACTCACCAATTCCGCGCGTAAAAATCTCCGCCCCTCAATTACAAAAGAAGTGTGAATTTTTGTTGGACACGGGTTCGGAGATCAATTTAATTCGTGCGTCAAGTCTAGAACCAAATCTACCTATAGATCATACGAACACTATAGAAGTCCAAGGAATAACCGAGGGATCCATTCCAACTCTCGGTCAAATTAAAATACACTTACAGGGTCAAAACCCTATTGAATTTCATGTCTTGGAAGAAAACTTCCCAATTAACATCGACGGAATCCTCGGTTCTCCCTTCTTCAGAACAGGAGCCGAGATCTCCTTTGCGAATCAATCCATAACGATAGGAAACATTCGGGTTCCCTTCTCGAACCCTTGCGCGCCCACGGCTGAGCCTCGCGATAAATTGGCAGCAGAGGTTATTTCAATGCCTTCGTCTATGACCAACGATCTCGTTAAAACTCCAGCCGCCAAGCGTGAGGAACATTCGGCAAGGAACGTTCGAGTGTCTTCCTCAAATCCTCGTGCACCCGCGGTCAGACCTTGCAGAGCTCCGGTGACGGAGGTTATTTCAATGCCTCCTCGGGATTCGATCGAGTGCTCCCTAGAGAAAAACGCCGTGAAAAGCCGGCCGGAATCGAAGGAGACTCGAGAGATATCGGAGTACACTGCGAGAAGTCGGATCGTGGAGCGTGAGGATCGAGTCCGAACAAAGACTCCTCCGAAATCCGAAGAATTCGTCCTCGAACCTCGTACCGTTGCGTGCATAGCGGTCGACGTCGAAGGACCCAAACAGGGATATATCCGCCGTGTTAACGTAGCGCCGGATGTATTCCTGGGTGACTGCGTTGTCACCAATCGTAAAGGCAAAGCGAGCCTCCGGTGTTTTAACACCTCGTCGGAAAGAGTTTCATTTCGATTGCCCCCATTGGAGATGGAAGAAATCGAGTCGTACTCTTCCGACCTTTCTAATTCCGGGTATCATCCCGACGTATTCGGTAACCATCCCGACCATTCTAATTCCGGGTATCATCCCGACGTATTCGGTAACCATCCCGACCTTTCCAATTCCGGGAACCATCCCGACGCATTCGGTAACCATCCCGACATTACTAACTCCGGTAACCAGCCCGATTCTTATACTAACTCCGGTAACCAGCCCGATTCTTATACTAATTCCGGTAACCAGCCCGATCCTTATTCTAACTCCGGTAACCAGCCCGATCAATTCCAAGACCAACTCCATTCCTACGACAATCAAAGATCTTCAAGACCCATATGTAAGCAGGTCTGTTCTATATTGCACAATAAATCCAGCGACAGTTCTAAACCAGAGAAGGATATCAAAGCCTCCAAAGTAAAAGAACTTCATAACTTACTTCGAAATCATATCTTTGATGATCCACAGAAACTCGATTCCTTTCAACTTCCATCTGCACGTTGCCATGCGAAGCGAAACAAATACGATAAAATTAATCTCTGCGCTACAGCGAAATACGCGTCAGCAAGAAAGAAATATAAATCCGAGTACCCTCGCGATAACAGATACCCCTACCAGATTAAACGAGCGAAATACGAAACCTCTGGTCAGCAAAATCTCCTTCCACTACTGGAAGATCAGCATATCACATCGCAACACCGCTTCTCCGAAGCAGCAATCGCCTCAGAAGACCGTCAGTCCTTAGACACACACGAAACTGTAATCATGCAGCCGATCCAAGTTGCCATCTTACTCTCTATAGCCACGCGAGTGTACACCCTCATCGGATACGATTGTGGAGGATCTACACTGAACACGACAACGTTCTCCATCATCGATATTCCTGATTGCGAGCCTGAAGAAATCAAGCCCACGGAGGACTCAGTAAAAATCCAATTGCTACAACTAGCAGAGTTTACTCAGACGAGAGTAATCCAGTGCCACATAGAAATCGACCGCACGATATTCTATTGTGGCATGCACTCACATGTTTCCATCGTCACGAACGGACGACAGGAATATTTACTGGCAACCACCAGTGAAACCTGTTCCGAGTTGCAGAAGACCGGAACAATCCTCATCACTCCGACCGCCCAGGTCACGGGAGTCCAGCCCAATTCTACTACATCCCGCAGCCTCACATTGGCGGGAGAACTTCAAAACAACGGGCAATGCGCGGGAACAACATACAACGACCCATTCGGCACTTGGACCAGTGTCGTTGTACAGGCCATCGTTCGAATAACCCTGAGGGACTACACAGCAACAGTGAAGCTCTCTACAGGTCAGATCCATCTACAGTCAGGACAAATATGCACCTTCACAAAAGGAAGCTGCCTTGATACGCAAGATGGACATACATTCTGGGACATCGTTCCCAATGATTACTGCAAGTTCAATAGCTACGACGTTCTCTACGAAGGACTAGCTACCAGAGTTTCTACAAAGACAAAGTTCTCACCTACATTATATATGGTGGAATCTGAAGACACCACATTCGCGTTGACAGAATCTGGTCGTACATCAATTTGCGGTTATATTATTATTCGCACGGAGCACCCCAAGCTCTTTATTCTGGATACAAGTCTGTCCGGTAAATTCAAGGAACGCACTCACACCATAGTAAGCAATCTGGACATATTCACCTACGTGAATAGTAAGTTCATCTACGTAGAAAAACATCTGAAAAGTCAACTTACCCAGTTGTACCAGGATGTCATCCGGCAAAAGTGCGAACTGGAGAAACAGGTCCTTCAAAACGCACTAACGATGTTACACTCATCACCGGAAGAAATAGCAGCTGCCATTATGCGAGAACCAGGATTCGTCGCAGTTCCAGCTGGAGAAGTGGTGCATATTATAAAGTGCATTCCAGTAACCGTACAAGTTCGGAAAACGGATAAGTGTTTCGATGAACTTCCGATCACTTACCAGAATTCTTCCAAGTTCTTAAAGCCAGGAGACCATATTATAGTTGCCACAGGTACAGAAAAGCCATGCAATGAACTCCTGCCGCCTCTCTACAAAATAAACGGAATTTGGTATCGTTTAACGCCGTCACTCACAGAGACCGTTGCCCCAGCAACATTACAACCGCTCATCAAACCCACGTGGAAGTACGTGGATCCAACAAATATCGCAACAGGCGGAATATATTCCCAAGAGGATCTCAACAAACTACAGGACCACATCATGTTTCCAGTGGAAAGAGTGGCCGTAATAAATTCTATCGCCCAAGGAGCATCCGGCAGAGATTACGCAACAGGAAACGTTAATATGTTCAACCTGCTTGACGAAAACTCCCTGCAACAGATAGCGGAATCAACAGCACAAAAACTGTGGTCAGGATTCACCACATTTGGTTCAATCAGTGCTGGAGTGCTAGGAATATATATAGCAATCCGAACAATAAAGACTATCATAAGTACCATAATCAATGGTATTGCATTGCACTCACTTTACGGATGGAGTTTGCATCTAGCAGTCGCCGTATGGAGCTCCCTCACAAGATTCTTCATCTTCCTGAAGCAAAAGGACAATACTTACACGTATGCAGCAAGATACAGGAAAAGTGCAAGTGAAAGTGTTAGTGAACAAAGTGATTCCCCACCCACCCTAAACCCCGAGAAAAGACAGTCGAAAAATGAACATTGCGAATACGACTTGTCGGACATTACAAAACCAGCCCCAGCCCCACGTGCCGACACCGACAACATTTCAGTGCGACCAGTGTTTCGTACAAATATAGGAAATACTCGCCGAGAACTGTGCTCCCTGCGCGGAGTACCTCCGGACGATGCGTCGCATGAATGAGTGTGTAATCGAGTGTTGAGCGAGAAATTTCTTCCTTGTAAGAAATTTCTTTTCCGCGTTGGGAGGTGTTACGTCGTCCGATGTACGACGTTGGCCTTGTACACACACTATGTATACAAGGTCTGATCTGCATAAGATCCATACACCGTCCCCTAGACATAAGAGCATAGTATTAAGATCTCATTATTCTATTGTTCTAATCCTTATCTCCGTCTCTACCCATCACCATAACTTCACCTTGATCAACACCTTACCTCAGTTTCAACCCATCACCACGACACAAAATGCAATAAAGTATTGCATCACTCTGGAAGCATCTAGAAGCTTCTAGAAACGTCGAGAAGTCCAAAGACTGCTGCATCAGCAGTCCCACGCTCGTAGAGGGCAATAGGACAGCCACGAGACTGCAGCGTCAGCAGAAATGCACGTGCAGTCCCCGGGAGCGAAGACGCTGCTGCGTCAGCGGTTCTCCCACTCCGACGACTGAAGAACAATGAGACTGCAGCGTCAGCTATCCCCACTCCGAACGAAGGAGGCAAGGCAGAGCGGACGCTTGCATCAGTCCGCCTTCAGCCAGCGACTCGCACAGACGTGCCTACCTGGCCTCAGCCGCCAGTCCGGCTTCAAGAGCAGACGTGTCCAGTCTAGCTCCGCGAAAGTGAAGTGTGTCGATCCTTCACTCCTAATTCCAATTCCAATTCCAACTCTAACTCAACTCAACTCAAGTCCTAATTCTCATACGTTATTCCTATAACATATTACAATATCCATTATTCATTAATCCAATTACTACTCCTATTATAATACTACTTACATATTGTATACCAGTGTACTTACCAGTTCTTATTTAATATATCGTTGTTATACCAGTGCTTCGATCTTGTTATTCTTGTGTTACTTCAACACCATCTTCCAATTCAGTTCTTGCATCGAATATATTAAACTCGTGACATATCCGGACTTGGTCTAAAGTGCGCAGTGGAAACGCTGAGCCGCCAATAAGGAATTTGAAGCGAGTCATAGAGAAGTTCTCGTGCCACGTCTAGAATTGGTCTAAAGTGCGCAGTGGAAACGCTGAGCCGCCACTATAGACGTGAAGCGAGTTAACTACCAAAAAGGTTAATAACAAGTGGAAGTTCATTTTCATTATATTATTAAAATTCCATCATTACTATTCCTTACCCATGCGACGCCCACGTCGAGCGGGACGCAAGTATCAACTTGCTAAATCGAGACGCGCGTTGAGAAATAAAGCGGTGCTCGATCAAATCATTGCCACTACCGAGTGGACCGAACTTCTGGGAACCACCGAGCACATTCCGTGTGACGCGTCCGATTACGTTTCTGTATACGGTTGCCCTTGCAACCTTCCTAAAGAGGTCAACCACGCGGACCTCTCGCGAGCTCCGACGCCAGTTCTACATCCGGTCGATTGTCCTGAGGTAATCGACATAGCCGACGACGACAGCCGAGACACGATCATCGTCCCCAGGGTCCGTTGCCGTATCGTCAGTGATGTCACTCTGCCGACACATCACCGTGTCATTCTACGCTCCGCACCAAGGACCACCAGCGTCAAACAGCACCAGCCTGTGGATCCGCTGCGGAGCCTCCCTCACCTCGAGGACATCTGTATAGAAGACCCGATGTACGACACCTACTGCCAGTACCGCCAGTTCCTGCTGCAGCAATATTATTAGGCGTTAATACAACATTGCGGTGAGTCGTATAATATCTTGTATAATTGCTGAATCCTGTAAACTCACCGTTCTCGTTGCATCATCTCGCGCGTGATTCTTGTCGGGACACTTCTTGTAACCGCGTCGGACGTTCTCTTCTTGACTGCATCCATAGCAATATCGGTTGTCCTAGTGCATATGACAACCCGCGGCTGTCTCGGCACGAAAGACCACTCCTCATTTTAATCATAATATCTCAACCGTCCGTCTGTCACTGTTCTCTTTTCTCTCTCCTGGTACCTGTAACAAAAACACAGTGACGGACGTGACATTGGTCTAAAGTGCGCAGTGGAAACGCTGAGCCGCCACTATAGACGTGAAGCGAGTTAACTACCAAAAAGGTTAATAACAAGTGGAAGTTCATTTCATTATATTATTATTAATATTCCATTGTTACGTCGTCCGATGTACGACGTTGGCCTTGTACACACACTATGTATACAAGGTCTGATCTGCATAAGATCCACACACCGTCCCCTAGACATAAGAGCATAGCATTAAGATCTCATTATTCTATTGTTCTAATCCTTATCTCCGTCTCTACCCATCACCATAACTTCTCCTTGATCAACACCTTACCTCAGTTTCAACCCATCACCACGACACATAATGCAACAAAGTATTGCATCACTCTAGAAGCATCTAGAAGCTTCTAGAAACGTCGAGAAGTCCAAAGACTGCTGCATCAGCAGTCCCACGCTCGTAGAGGGCAATAGGACAGCCACGAGACTGCAGCGTCAGCAGAAATGCACGTGCAGTCCCCGGGAGCAAAGACGCTGCTGCGTCAGCGGTTCTCCCACTCCGACGACTGAAGAACAAAGAGACTGCAGCGTCAGCTACCCCCACTCCGACCGAAGGAGGCAAGGCAGAGCAGGCGCTTGCATCAGTCCGCCTCCAGACAGCGACTCGAACGGTCCGCTCCAAGCGAGCGACTCGCACGGACGTGCCAGTCCGGCTTCTTCCGACTTCAAGAGCAGACGTGTTCAGTCTAGCTCCGCGAAAGTGAAGTGTGTCGATCCTTCACTCCTAATTCCAATTCCAATTCCAATTCTAACTCAACTCAACTCAACTCATACATTATTCCTACAACATATTACTATATCCATTATTCATTAATCCAATTACTACTCCTATTATAATATTACTTACATATTGTATACCAGTGTACTTACCAGTTCTTATTTAATATATCGTTGTTATACCAGTGCTTCGATCTTGTTATTCTTGTGTTAGTTCAACACCATCTTCCAATTCAGTTCTTACATTGAATGTATTATACTCGTGACATATCCGGACTTGGTCTAAAGTGCGCAGTGGAAACGCTGAGCCGCCAATAAGGAATTTGAAGCGAGTCATAGAGAAGTTCTCGTGCCACGTCTAGAATTGGTCTAAAGAGCGCAGTGGAAACGCTGAGCCGCCACTATAGACGTGAAGCGAGTTAACTACCTAAAAGGTTAACAACAAATGGAAGTTCATTTTCATTATATTATTAATATTCCATCATTACTATTCCTTACCCATGCGACGCCCACGTCGAGCGGGACGCAAGTATCAACTTGCTAAATTGAGACGCGCGTTGAGAAATAAAGCGGTGCTCGATCAAATCATTGCCACTACCGAGTGGACAGAACTTCTGGGAACCACCGAGCACATTCCGTGTGACGCGTCCGATTACGTTTCTGTATACGGTTGCCCTTGCAACCCTCCTAAAGAGGTCAACCACGCGGACCTCTCGCGAGCTCCGACGCCAGTTCTACATCCGGTCGATCGTCCTGAGGTAATCGACATAGCCGACGATGACGACAGCCGAGACACGATCATCGTTCCCAGGGTCCGTTGCCGAATCATCCGTGACGTTCCTCTGCCAGCTCATCAACGTGTCGTCTTGCGGCCAGCATCCAAGGCCACTAATGTCGTCCCGAACCGAGCAGCAGCAACTCTGCCAGATCTTCCCCACCTCGAGGGCATCTGTATAGAAGACCCGATGTACGACACCTACTGCCAGTACCGCCAGTTCCTGCTGCAACAATATTATTAGGTGTTAATACAACATTGCGGTGAGTCGTATAATATCTTGTATAATTGCTGAATCCTGTAAACTCACCGTTCTCGTTGCATCATCTCGCGCGCGATTCTTGTCGGGACACTCCTTGTAACCGCGTCGGACGTTCTCTTCTTGACTGCATCCATAGCAATATCGGTTGTCCTAGTGCATATGACAGCCCGCGGCTGTCTCGGCACAAAAGACCACTCCACAATTAATCTTCATATCTCCACCGTCCGTCTGTCACTGTTCTTGAGTGCCATCCTTTTCTCTCTCCTGGTACCTGTAACAAAAACACAGTGACGGACGTGACAAATTTGGCGCAGTCGGTAGGACATCGAAGTGGTCGCCGATATTTGCATTGATAAGCCCCGACGCGTGTCAGTACGAAATTCACATTTTAAATCTCATTTATATCCTCCAAAATGTCTCGCCCAATCACGCGATCTCAAAAGGATCTCCGAGCAGATCCTAACGCAGACCTTCCTCCAATGACCGAGGAAGAGCTACTCCTATACGCACAAGACCTCGCCCGTAGAGAGCAATATCTCAAAGAGGAAACAGATTTCATTGCCAAATTGCGTCTCAAACATGAAGAAGACGCACAAAACCAAAAAAATATGCTCGACGAAATACGAAAAGAGCTTCGCAACATTCAAATCACGAGTCAAAGCCTACGTCAACAATCGCCTACACCAGGCCCTAGTAACGTCTCTAATATGCGGGAACCTTCACCGCCAGAGCCACGCGAAATCCCACAGTATGAACCTACTGGTAATTTCGCTCTAAAACAAGCCGCCGAGCTTGTCCCTAGATTCGACGGAACTTCGTCTTCCGTCCTACAATTCATACGTGCATGCAAACGCGCGCGTGACACCGTACCGGCCACTGCAGAGCGTGCCCTCACAAAATTGCTCTGCAATAAACTCCACGATCGTGCTTATGCCGCTATAGAAGGCCAGCACATATTCACAATTTCTGCACTATGCGAGAAATTACGAACAGTACTGGGCCCATACAAATTCGTTGACCAGTACCGTGGCGATCTCGCGAGTGTACTCCAAGCTCCAAACGAGCACATCTTAGACTTCATCAATCGCGTTAAAGACCTTCGAACCGCGATTCAAGATGCCACAGATATTGGCCTTGATTACGAAGAACTAGATCGCTTCGTAGTAGATTGTTTTCTACGAGGTCTCCTTCCCCAGCTGCGTGCCGAAGTGCTTCATTGCCCTTCGCGAAATCCTGCCACTGTTTTCGAAGCAGCCATCTCTGCTTACAGGCAGTATGAGTCAGACCAGACTCGTCGACGAGAATTGATCCGCGAAGAAAAACGAGTCAGCTTCTCTGATAACCGGCCGTATCGCCCGCGTTCCACGTACGAGTCCCCTCGTGACATTCCAGAGCGAACTCAAGAACGCCGCGATAACAGACCGGACTCGTCTCAGCAGTCCTCAAGAAACTTAAACCGGGACTCTTATCGCTCCCCGACGCCGCAACGGCGATGGGAAAACAATCCTCGCGACCAAAACACGTACCGCGATGGTCGCACAGATCGCCCCTCAAGCCCTAACAAATTTTGCAACTATTGCAAAGTCCCCGGGCACGATATTCACGAGTGCCGTAAGCGCGCTTTTAATAATAATAGGAGGTCGGGAAACGAGTCCGGCCTCCCGACCGAAGCCAACCCCAGGCGGGAGGCCGCATCTTCAACTCAAACTACAGCCCGCACCCAAACAGCTATCCGGACGAACGACCAGTCCGACGATTCGTCTCAGCAGTAAATCTTGCTGCAGACTCACCAATTCCGCGCGTAAAAATCTCCGCCCCTCAATTACAAAAGAAGTGTGAATTTTTGTTAGACACGGGTTCGGAGATCAATCTAATTCGTGCGTCAAGTCTGGAACCAAATCTACCTATAGATTATACGAACACTATAGAAGTCCAAGGAATAACCGAGGGATCCATTCCAACTCTCGGTCAAATTAAAATACACTTACAGGGTCAAAACCCTATTGAATTTCATGTCCTGGAAGAAAACTTCCCAATTAACATCGACGGAATCCTCGGTTCTCCCTTCTTCAGAACAGGAGCCGAGATCTCCTTTGCGAATGAATACATTACGATAGGAAACATTCGGGTTCCCTTCTCGAACCCTTGCGCGCCCACGGCTGAGCCTCGCGATGAATTGGCAGCAGAGGTTATTTCAATGCCTTCGTCTATGACCAACGATCTCGTTAAAACTCTAGCCGCCGAGCGTGAGGAACATTCGGCAAGGAACGTTCGAGTGTCTTCCTCAAATCCTCGTGCACCCGCGGTCAGACCTTGCAGAGCTCCGGTGACGGAGGTTATTTCAATGCCTCCTCGGGATTCGATCGAGTGCTCCCTAGAGAAAAACGCCGTGAAAAGCCGGCCGGAATCGAAGGAAACTCGAGAGATATCGGAGTACACTGCGAGAAGTCGGATCGTGGAGCATGAGGATCGAGTCCGAACAAAGACTCCTCCGAAATCCGAAGAATTCGTCCTCGAACCTCGTACCGTTGCGTGCATAGCGGTCGACGTCGAAGGACCCAAACAGGGATATATCCGCCGTGTTAATGTAGCGCCGGATGTATTCCTGGGTGACTGCGTCGTCACCAATCGTAAAGGCAAAGCGAGCCTCCGGTGTTTTAACACCTCGTCGGAAAGAGTTTCATTTCGATTGCCCCCATTGGAGATGGAAGAAATCGAGTCGTACTCTTCCGACCTTTCCAATTCCGGGAACTATCCCGACGCATTCGGTAACCATCCCGACCTTTCTAATTCCGGGTATCACCCCGACGCATTCGGTAACCATCCCGACCATTCTAATTCCGGGAACTATCCCGACGCATTCGGTAACCATCCCGACCTTTCTAATTCCGGGTATCACCCCGACGCATTCGGTAACCATCCCGACCTATCTAATTCCGGGAACCATCCCGACGCATTCGGTAACCATCCCGACCTTTCTAATTCCGGGTATCATCCCGACGTATTCGGTAACCATCCCGACCATTCTAATTCCGGGAACCATCCCGACGTATTCGGGAACCATCCCGACCATTCTACTTCCGGGTATCATCCCGACGCATTCGGTAACCATCCCGACATTACTAACTCCGGTAACCAGCCCGATTCTTATACTAACTCCGGTAACCAGCCCGATTCTTATTCTAACTTCGGTAACCATCCCGACCTTACTAACTCCGGTAACCAGCCCGATTCTTATTCTAACTCCGGTAACCAGCCCGATCCTTATTCTAACTCCGGTAACCAGCCCGATCATTATACTAACTCCGGTAACCAGCCCGATAAAACCAAGGTCAGAATGACCTATTCCATCGCAAATTCCCACGAAGCTCGCGTGAAAGAGCTATTAGAAACTATCCCCATGGATCATCTCAGCGGCGACGAAATGGACCATGTTAAATCTTTGTTAGAAAAGCACAATGATCTTTTCCATCTCCAAGGGGATCGTTTGGGAAAAACAAACGCGGTGACTCACAAAATCATTACGACGGATGATATTCCAATCCATGTTAAACAGTATCGCTACCCACCAATCCACAAGGACGAAATCAACAAGCAAATGTCCGAACTCTTACGGAATGACATAGTCGTTCCATCTAACTCACCTTATAATTCCCCCTTGTGGATTGTTCCTAAGAAAGCGGACGCCGAGGGTAACAAAAAATGGCGCATGGTAATCGATTACCGCGCATTAAACGAGAAATCGGTGGCCGACGCGTACCCGCTACCTAGCATTAACGAAATCCTAGATCAGTTAGGCAGCGCCGCATACTTCAGTGTGTTTGACTTAGCCAGCGGATTCCATCAGATAGGAATGGAGAAGGAGGATGCCGCGAAGACCGCCTTCTCCACGCCTTTCGGCCACTACGAATTCAACAGAATGCCATTCGGTCTCCGTAATGCTCCGGCTACCTTCCAAAGATTAATGGACACAGTCCTCTGCGGCCTACAAGGCAACGAACTCTTCGTGTACCTCGATGATATCGTGATCTACGCGCGTTCACTAGAAGAACATTATGCCAAATTCAATAAACTAGCCCGCCGACTGCGCGGAGCCAACCTCAAATTACAGCCCTCGAAATGCGGCTTCCTTCATAAGGAAGTGGCATACCTGGGACATCAGATTAGTCAAGACGGCGTCAGACCATGTCCAAAGAAAATTAATGCCGTACAAAATTTCCCACGACCTAAGAACGCGAAAAACGTGCGCGAATTTCTAGGCCTTGCAGGGTACTACCGCAAATTTATTAATGACTTCGCTAAAATCTCCAAACCCCTAACCCAACTCCTCGCCAAAGAGCACAATTTCGAATGGGGTCCAAAACAAAAAAAGGCCTTCGAAGACCTACGACAAGCTCTGTGTGACGAACCGGTCCTTCAATACCCGGATTTCGATAAGCCGTTCAACGTCACCTGCGATGCATCTGGTTATGCCATCGGCGCCGTACTAAGCCAAGGCGAAGTAGGCAAGGATCGTCCCGTTGCCTATGCCTCAAGGATCCTGCAGGGCGCTGAAGTGAACTATTCTACAATAGAGAAGGAGTGCTTAGCAATAATATTCGCAGTACAGTATTTTAGACCATATATTTACGGCCGAAAATTTACACTAATCACAGACCATAAACCGCTGGTCTGGATGACGTCAGTAAAAGACCCTACGTCGCGCCTCCTCAGATGGCGCCTAAAACTGGCCGAGTTTGAATATAAAGTCGTCTACAAACCTGGAAAAGCGAATTCTAACGCTGATGCCCTCTCCCGAAACCCAGTTACGTTGCCCCTCTCATGGAGCACCCCTGGAGGCACATCGCCGCCAAGAGCACCGTTATCAAATCCAGGAACCCCTCTCTTCGATAACCGCCGAAGGAGATGGGCCGACTCGCATCTTATGCCACCGCCTCAGTCAATTCCCCCGAGGAAGAGGAAATCATCGTCGAACTCAACATCTGAACCACCATCGAAAACGCCACCACGCCCTAGGGCGAGTTCAGATGACGACAGCCTTTTGGTATCACCACCCCTAGTACCCGCCTCCAGTCAAGAGGAGTCACCCATAACAGGACTAGAGGACATTTTAACCGCCGTCCCCAGCCTAATTCCCCAACCAACGGGACCAAACTGGCTCGATGAAGAAGAAGAAACCTTACCCTCCGAGGACGAGGAAGAAGATGAGGAGCCAAGACGACAAGGGAGAATAACGTATCTCCGCGACCGACTAATTATGAGGAAAGATAATTTAGTATGTTTCACAACCCTGGATGGTCAACCTGTAGACCCAGGAGCCGTAGACCTCCATAGACAAAGGAAACTGTCCGACGGTCGAGATCTGACCTTATTCAAAGCAAAGATAAGTAATTTCGGTAGCAACAAGCTGATACAGATACCCATCAAACCATCCCTGACTCACGAGGTTTCAACTGACGACCTAAAAGAATGTTTCCGGACATTACTTGATGTAGCCAACGAACTCAGACTGCGAACATTTTCAATCTCTAAAACCTATATAGACGACAATTCCATGGAGTACGTCTCGAACCTCCTCATCGCGACATTCGAAGACACCCCCGTACACATATTCTTCTGCGCAAACGAAATCCAGATACCGGCCGAAGATAGATGGAATGATATTATCGCAGAAAATCACGTCTCTGCGTACGCAGGGCACAAAGGAATTACAAAAACCCTGAAGAGAATCCGCGAAAGATATTGGTGGAGCGGTATGAAGATCCAGATAACGAACTACGTTAATAACTGCCTCAGTTGCCAACGTAATAAACTGACCAGGGTAAAAACGCGCCTGCCGATGAGAATAACGGATACACCCGGTAGAGCGTTCGATAAGGTGTCCATGGACATTGTAGGGCCCCTTCCAACAACCAACGACGGAAACACATACATCTTAACCATACAGGATCTATTAACGAAACACTCAACCGCAATCCCTCTTAAATCCGCCGATGCCATCAGCACTGCGGACGCATTTATAAACAATTTTATCTGCCGTTTCGGAACACCTAAAGCCATCCTAACGGATCAAGGAGCCAATTTCACAAGTTCCCTGATGAAGGCCATCGCAAAACGATTCAGAATAACTCGGCTGCAAACAACAGCCTTCCACCCTCAAAGCAACGGGTCAATCGAGAGATCCCACCACGTCTTAGCAGAGTACCTGAAGCAATACGTCCACAAGAACAACTGGGACAAATGGGTCGATTTGGCAATGTTTAGTTACAATACGAGTGTCCACGAGGGCACAGATTTCACGCCGCACGAGTTAGTATTCGGCTCTTTGGCACGAGTCCCATCCGCCGATTCCTACTCCTACGAATGCGAAAACGACTCCTATACCCACTACCTCTCCCAATTGCAAAGAAAGATAACCGAAACCCAGATTCGCGCGCGCGGAAACTTAGTCTCCGCGAAAAGAAAATCAAAATCATACTACGATAGAAGAATTAACCCGGTAGAATTCAAGGTAGGAGAACGGGTATTCCTACTCAAAGAACCCTGCAAGGGCAAATTCGATGCGCAATATACGGGTCCTCACGAAATCTGCGACATCTTAGACTCAAACAATGTAAAAATTAAAGTAGGGAACCATTTTAAGATTGTACATGCAAACAAACTCAAGCGTGCGCCGAATAATCCAACGCAAAACCCGCGTCAGCGAAACGTGACACTCATCTGGACGCAGATAAGAAAAGACAAAAGTGCAAGTGAAAGTGTTAGTGAACAAAGTGATTCCCCACCCACCCTAAACCCCGAGAAAAGACAGTCGAAAAATGAACATTGCGAATACGACTTGTCGGACATTACAAAACCAGCCCCAGCCCCACGTGCCGACACCGACAACATTTCAGTGCGACCAGTGTTTCGTACAAATATAGGAAATACTCGCCGAGAACTGTGCTCCCTGCGCGGAGTACCTCCGGACGATGCGTCGCATGAATGAGTGTGTGATCGAGTGTTGAGCGAGAAATTTCTTCCTTGTAAGAAATTTCTTTTCCGCGTTGGGAGGTGTTACGTCGTCCGATGTACGACGTTGGCCTTGTACACACACTATGTATACAAGGTCTGATCTGCATAAGATCCACACACCGTCCCCTAGACATAAGAGCATAGCATTAAGATCTCATTATTCTATTGTTCTAATCCTTATCTCCGTCTCTACCCATCACCATAACTTCTCCTTGATCAACACCTTACCTCAGTTTCAACCCATCACCACGACACATAATGCAACAAAGTATTGCATCACTCTAGAAGCATCTAGAAGCTTCTAGAAACGTCGAGAAGTCCAAAGACTGCTGCATCAGCAGTCCCACGCTCGTAGAGGGCAATAGGACAGCCACGAGACTGCAGCGTCAGCAGAAATGCACGTGCAGGCCCCGGGAGCAAAGACGCTGCTGCGTCAGCGGTTCTCCCACTCCGACGACTGAAGAACAAAGAGACTGCAGCGTCAGCTACCCCCACTCCGACCGAAGGAGGCAAGGCAGAGCAGGCGCTTGCATCAGTCCGCCTCCAGACAGCGACTCGAACGGTCCGCTCCAAGCGAGCGACTCGCACGGACGTGCCAGTCCGGCTTCTTCCGACTTCAAGAGCAGACGTGTTCAGTCTAGCTCCGCGAAAGTGAAGTGTGTCGATCCTTCACTCCTAATTCCAATTCCAATTCCAATTCTAACTCAACTCAACTCAACTCATACATTATTCCTACAACATATTACTATATCCATTATTCATTAATCCAATTACTACTCCTATTATAATATTACTTACATATTGTATACCAGTGTACTTACCAGTTCTTATTTAATATATCGTTGTTATACCAGTGCTTCGATCTTGTTATTCTTGTGTTAGTTCAACACCATCTTCCAATTCAGTTCTTACATTGAATGTATTATACTCGTGACATATCCGGACTTGGTCTAAAGTGCGCAGTGGAAACGCTGAGCCGCCAATAAGGAATTTGAAGCGAGTCATAGAGAAGTTCTCGTGCCACGTCTAGAATTGGTCTAAAGAGCGCAGTGGAAACGCTGAGCCGCCACTATAGACGTGAAGCGAGTTAACTACCTAAAAGGTTAACAACAAATGGAAGTTCATTTTCATTATATTATTAATATTCCATCATTACTATTCCTTACCCATGCGACGCCCACGTCGAGCGGGACGCAAGTATCAACTTGCTAAATTGAGACGCGCGTTGAGAAATAAAGCGGTGCTCGATCAAATCATTGCCACTACCGAGTGGACAGAACTTCTGGGAACCACCGAGCACATTCCGTGTGACGCGTCCGATTACGTTTCTGTATACGGTTGCCCTTGCAACCCTCCTAAAGAGGTCAACCACGCGGACCTCTCGCGAGCTCCGACGCCAGTTCTACATCCGGTCGATCGTCCTGAGGTAATCGACATAGCCGACGACGACGACAGCCGAGACACGATCATCGTTCCCAGGGTCCGTTGCCGAATCATCCGTGACGTTCCTCTGCCAGCTCATCAACGTGTCGTCTTGCGGCCAGCATCCAAGGCCACTAATGTCGTCCCGAACCGAGCAGCAGCAACTCTGCCAGATCTTCCCCACCTCGAGGGCATCTGTATAGAAGACCCGATGTACGACACCTACTGCCAGTACCGCCAGTTCCTGCTGCAACAATATTATTAGGTGTTAATACAACATTGCGGTGAGTCGTATAATATCTTGTATAATTGCTGAATCCTGTAAACTCACCGTTCTCGTTGCATCATCTCGCGCGCGATTCTTGTCGGGACACTCCTTGTAACCGCGTCGGACGTTCTCTTCTTGACTGCATCCATAGCAATATCGGTTGTCCTAGTGCATATGACAGCCCGCGGCTGTCTCGGCACGAAAGACCACTCCACAATTAATCTTCATATCTCCACCGTCCGTCTGTCACTGTTCTTGAGTGCCATCCTTTTCTCTCTCCTGGTACCTGTAACAAAAACACAGTGACGGACGTGACACCATCATTACTATTCCTTACCCATGCGACGCCCACGTCGAGCGGGACGCAAGTATCAACTTGCTAAATTGAGACGCGCGTTAAGAAATAAAGCGGTGCTCGATCAAATCATTGCCACTACCGAGTGGACAGAACTTCTGAGAACCACCGAGCACATTCCGTGTGACGCGTCCGATTACGTTTCTGTATACGGTTGCCCTTGCAACCCTCCTAAAGAGGTCAACCACGCGGATCTCTCGCGAGCTCCGACGCCAGTTCTACATCCGGTCGATTGTCCAGAGGTGATCGACATAGCCGACGACGACGACAGCCGAGACACGATCATCGTTCCCAGGGTCCGTTGCCGAATCATCCGTGACGTTCCTCTGCCAGCTCATCAACGTGTCATCTTGCGGCCAGCATCCAAGGCCACTAATGTCGTCCCGAGGAGAGCAGCAGCAACTCTGCCAGATCTTCCCCACCTCGAGGACATCTGTATAGAAGACCCGATGTACGACACCTACTGCCAGTGTCACGTCCGTCACTGTGTTTTTGTTACAGGTACCAGGAGAGAGAAAAGAGAACAGTGACAGACGGACGGTTGAGATATGAAGATTAAAATGAGGAGTGGTCTTTCGTGCCGAGACAGCCGCGGGCTGTCATATGCACTAGGACAACCGATATTGCTATGGATGCAGTCAAGAAGAGAACGTCCGACGCGGTTACAAGAAGTGTCCCGACAAGAATCACGCGCGAGATGATGCAACGAAAACGGTGAGTTTACAGGATTCAGCAATTATACAAGACATTATACGACTCACCGCAATGCTGTATTAACGCCTAATAATATTGTTGCAGCAGGAACTGGCGGTACTGGCAGTAGGTGTCGTACATCGGGTCTTCTATACAGATGTCCTCGAGGTGGGGAAGATCTGGCAGAGTTGCTGCTGCTCGGTTCGGGACGACATTAGTGGCCTTGGATGCTGGCCGCAAGACGACACGTTGATGAGTTGGCAGAGGAACGTCACTGATGATTCGGCAACGGACCCTGGGAACGATGATCGTGTCTCGGCTGTCGTCGTCGTCGGCTATGTCGATCACCTCTGGACGATCGACCGGATGCAGAACTGGCGTCGGAGCTCGCGAGAGGTCCGCGTGGTTGACCTCTTTAGGAAGGCTGCAAGGGCAACCGTATACAGAAACGTAATCGGACGCGTCACACGGAATGTGCTCGGTGGTTCCCAGAAGTTCTGTCCACTCGGTAGTGGCAATGATTTGATCGAGCACCGCTTTATTTCTCAACGCGCGTCTCAATTTAGCAAGTTGATACTTGCGTCCCGCTCGACGTGGGCGTCGCATGGGTAAGGAATAGTAATGATGGAATATTAATAATATAATGAAAATGAACTTCCACTTGTTATTAACCTTTTTGGTAGTTAACTCGCTTCACGTCTATAGTGGCGGCTCAGCGTTTCCACTGCGCTCTTTAGACCAATTCTAGACGTGGCACGAGAACTTCTTTATGACTCGCTTCAAATTCCTTATTGGCGGCTCAGCGTTTCCACTGCGCACTTTAGACCAAGTCCGGATATGTCACGAGTTTAATATATTCGATGCAAGAACTGAATTGGAAGATGGTGTTGAACTAACACAAGAATAACAAGATCGAAGCACTGGTATAACAACGATATATTAAATAAGAACTGGTAAGTACACTGGTATACAATATGTAAGTAGTATTATAATAGGAGTAGTAATTGGATTAATGAATAATGGATATTGTAATATGTTATAGGAATAACGTATGAGAATTAGGACTTGAGTTGAGTTGAGTTAGAGTTGGAATTGGAATTGGAATTAGGAGTGAAGGATCGACACACTTCACTATCGCGGAGCTAGACTGAACACGTCTGCTCTTGAAGTCGGAAGAAGCCGGACTGACTCTGAGGCCAGGTAGGCACGTCTGTGCGAGTCGCTGGCTGAAGGCGGACTGATGCAAGCGTCCGCTCTGCCTTGCCTCCTTCGTTCGGAGTAGGGATAGCTGACGCTGCAGTCTCTTTGTTCTTCAGTCGTCGGAGTGGGAGAACCGCTGACGCAGCAGCGTCTTCGCTCCCGGGGACTGCACGTGCATTTCTGCTGACGCTGCAGTCTCGTGGCTGTCCTATTGCCCTCTACGAGCGTGGGACTGCTGATGCAGCAGTCTTTGGACTTCTCGACGTTTCTAGAAGCTTCTAGATGCTTCCAGAGTGATGCAATACTTTATTGCATTATGTGTCGTGGTGATGGGTTGAAACTGAGGTAAGGTGTTGATCAAGGTGAAGTTATGGTGATGGGTAGAGACGGAGATAAGGATTAGAACAATAGAATAATGAGATCTTAATATTATGTTCTTATGTCTAGGGGACGGTGTATGGATCTTATGCAGATCAGACCTTGTATACATAGTGTGTGTACAAGGCCAACGTCGTACATCGGACGACGTAACACCTCCCAACGCGGAAAAGAAATTTCTTACATGGGAGAAATTTCTCGCTCAACACTCGCTTTCACATTCATTCATGCGACGCATCGTCCGGGGGTACTCCGCGCAGGGAGCACAGTTCTCGGCGAGTATTTCCTATATATGTACGAAACACTGGTCGCACTGAAATGTTATCGGTGTCGGCACGTGGGGCTGGGGCTGGTTTTGTGCAACTTATTTCGCTTTGTTCATTTTGCATAGTTGGGTTTTGGGTGGGTGGGGAATCACTGGTGTCACTGTCACTTTTGTCTTTTCTTATCTTCTTCCAGATGAGTGTCACGTTTCGCTGACGCGGGGTTTGCGTTGGATTATTCGGCGCACGCTTGAGTTTGTTTGCATGTACAATCTTAAAATGGTTCCCTACTTTAATTTTTACATTGTTTGAGTCTAAGATGTCGCAGATTTCGTGAGGACCCGTATATTGCGCATCGAATTTGCCCTTGCAGGGTTCTTTGAGTAGGAATACCTGTTCTATATCTTCCGGTGGTCGAAGGAGATTTTGCCGACGCTGGGCTTCGAATTTCGCTCGCTTATTCTCATAGGGGTATCCGTTATCGCGAGGGTACTCGGATTTACATTTCTTTCTTGCTGACGCGTATTTCGCTGTAGCGCAGAGATTAATTTTATCGTATTCGTTTCGCTTCGCATGGCAACGTGCAGATGGAAGTTGAAAGGAATCGAGTTTCTGTGGATCATCAAAGATATGATTTTGAAGTAAGTTATGAAGTTCTTTTACTCTGGAGGCTTTGATATCCTTCTCTGGTTTAGAACTGTCGCTGGATTTATTGTGCAATATAGAACAGACCTGCTTACATATGGGTCTTGAAGATCTTTGATTGTCGTAGGAATGGAGTTGGTCTTGGAATTGATCGGGCTGGTTACCGGAGTTAGAATAATGATCGGGCTGGTTACCGGAGTTAGTATGAGAATCGGGCTGGTTACCGGAGTTAGTATAAGAATCGGGCTGGTTACCGGAGTTAGTATGAGAATCGGGCTGGTTACCGGAGTTAGAATAAGAATCGGGCTGGTTACCGGAGTTAGAAAGGTCGGGATGGTTACCGAATGCGTCGGGATGATACCCGGAAGTAGAAAGGTCGGGATGGTTACCGAATGCGTCGGGATGGTTCCCGGAATTAGAAAGGTCGGGATGGTTACCGAATGCGTCGGGATAGTACCCGGAATTAGAAAGGTCGGGATGGTTACCGAATACGTCGGGATGATACCCGGAAGTAGAAAGGTCGGGATGGTTACCGAATGCGTCGGGATGATACCCGGAATTAGAAAGGTCGGAAGAGTACGACTCGATTTCTTCCATCTCCAATGGGGGCAATCGAAATGAAACTCTTTCCGACGAGGTGTTAAAACACCGGAGGCTCGCTTTGCCTTTACGATTGGTGACAACGCAGTCACCCAGGAATACATCCGGCGCTACGTTAACACGGCGGATATATCCCTGTTTAGGTCCTTCGACGTCGACCGCTATGCACGCAACGGTACGAGGTTCGAGGACGAATTCTTCGGATTTCGGAGGAGTCTTTGTTCGGACTCGATCCTCACGCTCCACGATCCGACTTCTCGCAGTGTACTCCGATATCTCTCGAGTCTCCTTCGATTCCGGCCGGCTTTTCACGGCGTTTTTCTCTAGGGAGCACTCGATCGAATCCCGAGGAGGCATTGAAATAACCTCCGTCACCGGAGCTCTGCAAGGTCTGACCGCGGGTGCACGAGGATTTGAGGAAGACACTCGAACGTTCCTTGCCGAATGTTCCTCACGCTTGGCGGCTGGAGTTTTAACGAGATCGTTGGTCATAGACGAAGGCATTGAAATAACCTCTGCTGCCAATTTATCGCGAGGCTCAGCCGTGGGCGCGCAAGGGTTCGAGAAGGGAACCCGAATGTTTCCTATCGTAATGTATTCATTCGCAAAGGAGATCTCGGCTCCTGTTCTGAAGAAGGGAGAACCGAGGATTCCGTCGATGTTAATTGGGAAGTTTTCTTCCAAGACATGAAATTCGATAGGGTTTTGACCCTGTAAGTGTATTTTAATTTGACCGAGAGTTGGAATGGATCCCTCGGTTATTCCTTGGACTTCTATAATGTTCGTGTGATCTATAGGTAGATTTGGTTCAAGACTTGACGCACGAATTAAATTGATCTCCGAACCCGTGTCCAACAAAAATTAACACTTCTTTTGTAATTGAGGGGCGGAGATTTTTACGCGCGGAATTGGTGAGTCTGCAGCAAGATTTACTGCTGAGACGAATCGTCGGACTGGTCGTTCGTCCGGATAGTCGTTTGGGTGCGGGCTGTAGTTTGGGTTGAAGATGCGGCCTCCCGCCTTGGGTTGGCTTCGGTCGGGAGGCCGGACTCGTTTCCCGACCTCCTATTATTATTAAAAGCGCGCTTACGGCACTCGTGAATATCGTGCCCGGGGACTTTGCAGTAGTTGCAAAATTTGTTAGGGCTTGAGGGGCGATCTGTGCGACCATCGCGGTACGTGTTTGGGTCGCGAGGATTATTTTCCCATCGCCGTTGCGGCGTCGGGGAGCGATAAGAGTCCCGGTTTAAGTTTCTTGAGGACTGCTGAGACGAGTCCGGTCTGTTATCGCGGCGTTCTTGAGTTCGCTCTGGAATGTCACGAGGGGACTCGTACGTGGAACGCGGGCGATACGGCCGGTTATCAGAGAAGCTGACTCGTTTTTCTTCGCGGATCAATTCTCGTCGACGAGTCTGGTCTGACTCATACTGCCTGTAAGCAGAGATGGCTGCTTCGAAAACAGTGGCAGGATTTCGCGAAGGGCAATGAAGCACTTCGGCACGCAGCTGGGGAAGGAGACCTCGTAGAAAACAATCTACTACGAAGCGATCTAGTTCTTCGTAATCAAGGCCAATATCTGTGGCATCTTGAATCGCGGTTCGAAGGTCTTTAACGCGATTGATGAAGTCTAAGATGTGCTCGTTTGGAGCCTGGAGTACACTCGCGAGATCGCCACGGTACTGGTCAACGAATTTGTATGGGCCCAGTACTGTTCGTAATTTCTCGCATAGTGCAGAAATTGTGAATATGTGCTGGCCTTCTATAGCGGCATAAGCACGATCGTGGAGTTTATTGCAGAGCAATTTCGTGAGGGCACGCTCTGCAGTGGCCGGTACGGTGTCACGCGCGCGTTTGCATGCACGTATGAATTGTAGGACGGAAGACGAAGTACCGTCGAATCTAGGGACAAGCTCGGCGGCTTGTTTTAGAGCGAAATTACCAGTAGGTTCATACTGTGGGATTTCGCGTGGCTCTGGCGGTGAAGGTTCCCGCATATTAGAGACGTTACTAGGGCCTGGTGTAGGCGATTGTTGACGTAGGGTTTGACTCGTGATTTGGATGTTATGAAGCTCTTTTCGTATTTCGTCGAGCATATTCTTTTGGTTTTGTGCGTCTTCTTCATATTTGAGACGCAATTTGGCAATAAAATCAGTTTCTTCTTTGAGATATTGCTCTCTACGGGCGAGGTCTTGCGCATAAAGGAGTAACTCTTCCTCGGTCATTGGAGGAAGGTCTGCGTTAGGATCTGCTCGGAGATCCTTTTGAGATCGCGTGATTGGGCGAGACATTTTGAAAGATATAAATGGGATTTAAAATGTGAATTTCGTACTGACACGCGTCGGAGCTTATTAATGCAAATATCGGCGACCACTTCGATGTCCTACCGACTGCGCCAAATTTGTCACGTCCGTCACTGTGTTTTTGTTACAGGTACCAGGAGAGAGAAAAGAGAACAGTGACAGACGGACGGTTGAGATATGAAGATTAAAATGAGGAGTGGTCTTTCGTGCCGAGACAGCCGCGGGCTGTCATATGCACTAGGACAACCGATATTGCTATGGATGCAGTCAAGAAGAGAACGTCCGACGCGGTTACAAGAAGTGTCCCGACAAGAATCACGCGCGAGATGATGCAACGAAAACTGTGAGTTTACAGGATTCAGCAATTATACAAGACATTATACGACTCACCGCAATGCTGTATTAACGCCTAATAATATTGTTGCAGCAGGAACTGGCGGTACTGGCAGTAGGTGTCGTACATCGGGTCTTCTATACAGATGTCCTCGAGGTGGGGAAGATCTGGCAGAGTTGCTGCTGCTCGGTTCGGGACGACATTAGTGGCCTTGGATGCTGGCCGCAAGACGACACGTTGATGAGTTGGCAGAGGAACGTCACTGATGATTCGGCAACGGACCCTGGGAACGATGATCGTGTCTCGGCTGTCGTCGTCGTCGGCTATGTCGATCACCTCTGGACGATCGACCGGATGCAGAACTGGCGTCGGAGCTCGCGAGAGGTCCGCGTGGTTGACCTCTTTAGGAAGGCTGCAAGGGCAACCGTATACAGAAACGTAATCGGACGCGTCACACGGAATGTGCTCGGTGGTTCCCAGAAGTTCTGTCCACTCGGTAGTGGCAATGATTTGATCGAGCACCGCTTTATTTCTCAACGCGCGTCTCAATTTAGCAAGTTGATACTTGCGTCCCGCTCGACGTGGGCGTCGCATGGGTAAGGAATAGTAATGATGGAATATTAATAATATAATGAAAATGAACTTCCACTTGTTATTAACCTTTTTGGTAGTTAACTCGCTTCACGTCTATAGTGGCGGCTCAGCGTTTCCACTGCGCTCTTTAGACCAATTCTAGACGTGGCACGAGAACTTCTTTATGACTCGCTTCAAATTCCTTATTGGCGGCTCAGCGTTTCCACTGCGCACTTTAGACCAAGTCCGGATATGTCACGAGTTTAATATATTCGATGCAAGAACTGAATTGGAAGATGGTGTTGAACTAACACAAGAATAACAAGATCGAAGCACTGGTATAACAACGATATATTAAATAAGAACTGGTAAGTACACTGGTATACAATATGTAAGTAGTATTATAATAGGAGTAGTAATTGGATTAATGAATAATGGATATTGTAATATGTTATAGGAATAACGTATGAGAAT